>NW_027256881.1:354592990-354668705 GCF_029215685.1 Pituophis catenifer annectens | reverse complement strand
TTCCAGGGGGATTTTGCTTGCAACTCCAACCGGGCTGCGTTTCCTCCTTGGGGGGCTGCAAAGACCGAGGCTGGGGCAGGCTGCCTTTTGCTCTGTCCCGAAGTGCGATTGTCCTTCACGGGGTAACCCAAATCTAGCTTTATTCACACAACCTCTTCCTCCAGGTTTAATCCAGGGCTGATGGCTGAATTTGCACAGCAATCCAAATTGGGCTAATTCTAACCAAAGGGGGCCAGGACATCACGATGGCAGCCCAGAATGCATCATCGAAGCCCCCTGCCCCATATATACAATGGCTGGTGTGGGGTCTCTTCAGTTTTGGGGAGCCTGAGATTTGAAAAAACCTTTGGGCTGAAGGCTGGACTGGGGATGGCCGCCTGCAGCAAAATTAAACATGGGCAGCCTCAAGACACCCCCTTCCTCCCCAAGTTTTATTTCTTATTTCTCATTAAACCAATTTATATGGCTGTCCATCTCTCATATAAGCGACTCTTGCTTGCAGGCCATACAACAGGGCTAAAAAGAGTTAATAAATCCATTAAAGCAGGATAAGAACCAAATGAAAGCCAAAGATATTGGATGAAGGGATGTTGAAAATTGTGGGACTCAGTGGTGAAATCCAATTTTTTTCCCTACCGGTTCTGTGGGCGTGGCTTGGTGGGCGTGGCAGGGGAAGGATATTGCAAAATCCCCATTCCCTCCCCACTCTGGGGCCAGCCAGAGGTGGCATTTGCCGGTTCTCCGAACTACTCAGCATTTCCGCTACCGGTTCTCCAGAACCTGTCAGAACCTGCTGGATTTCACCCCTGGTGGGACTGCCTCACAAGTTCACCTGTCTTCTAGGGGTCTCTTGGGGGTCCCAAGCCAGCTTTGGAGGACCCCCAGAAGTTCAGCATCAACAAGGCCTATCAACAGCTTTCCAGAATGAAGTCTGGAGGGGTGGGGGGCACCTGGATACCTACAGGCCTGCCAGGATGTTTGGGTACCATCTGACCATGGCACCCACCCTTTGGAACTCTGTTTGGGGGGGGGGCTCTCCATCCATCACCCAGACAACCCCTCCTGGGGCCTTGCACCATGGGGAGGGTCTTCATCATGGGGGTCTCCGCCTAATCACTGGGCAAAGCTGGCTCTTTCCTGCAGCCCCTTTTTTGGGTGGGGGGAGTCTTCCTTGGCAGACTGCCAGCCTTTCCTAACTGGCCAGAGCTCAGAATGGGAAGGACGGATGGACGGACAGATGGAATCATTTTCCTAAAAATAAGATCTCCCTTCCTGATTGGTTGGCAGATCCAGCACCCAGAAATTTGAAAAGGAGGAAATAATGAAATGAAATGAAATATAGAATAGAATAGATTAGGATAGAATAGAATAGAATAGAATAGAATAGAACAGAACTGGAAGGGACCTTGGAGGTCTTCTAGTCCAGCCCCCTGCTCAAATGGTGTTGGCCAACAGGAATAAAAACCAGCCCTTTGATGCAGGGTCAATGTCCTCTGGGCGGGGGGGGGGGGTCTGGGAACTTGAGACTGGGCCTTGGAGAAGCCCTGCAGATGGGGGGGAGGGGGGGGGAAGGGCAGCAACCCTGGGCTGAAATAGGCCCTGCCCTTTGGAGAGCTGGGCCCGGTTTGGGTAGAGCACAGGTGGCAGGATGGATGGCCAACAAACTGCAGGAAAACAGATTGCAATTTATTTCACTTATAAGGCTGCCTGTTTCAGAGGCAGTCTGGGTCGCCCACCCTGCTAAAAACAGATTTTTTTAAAAAGAACACCTGTAGGAAATCATTGAGAGAGGAGAACTGGGTCTAGACCCACAACTAAAGCCAGGCGTGTGGGGCAGCAGCCAGAAAAGCGAATACAAACCTTCTTGGTTGCATAAACATCGGCGTAGAATGAAAATCATGGGAAGTCTTAGTAAGGCCACTCCCGGAAATGCTGCATCCAAGTTTGGTCCCCATACTACAAAAAACAATGTTGAGACTTTGGAAAAAGTGCAGAGAAAAGCAGCTAAGATGATTAAAGGCCTGGAGACTAAAATATAGGAAGAACGGCTGCAGGATTTGGGTCTGGCCAGTCTAGAGAAAAGAAGGACTTGTGGGGGGGGGGAGACATGATAGCAGTCTTCCAGTATTTGAGGGGGTTGCCACAAAGAAGGGGGGAGGGGGCTCAAGCTATTCCCCAAAGCACCTGAGGGCAGGACAAGAAACAATGGGTGGAAACCAATTGAGGAGAGAAGCAACCTGGAATTCAGGAGAAACTTCCTAACAGTGAGGACAATTAACCAATGGAACTGTTTGCCACCAGAAGCTGTAGGAGCTCCAACACTGGAGATTTTCAAGAAGAGACTGGACAGCCACCTGTCTGAAACAGTACAGGGTCTCCTCCTTGAGGGGGCCGGGGTTGGACTAGAAGACCTCCAAGGTCCCTTCTACCTCTATCCTGATCGAGGGCTGCTGAGGAGCTGATGGGGCTGGGAAGAAAAACTCTTCCAAGGATTTTTCAGAAATTAAGCTTGCTGGGGGAGGGGGAGCATCTGAATCTTGGGGGCCTGGTGAGGGTGGGGGCAGTGATGCAGGACATCCCCTTCCTGGGTCCCACTAATAAATTGATGAGGCCAGGATGGAGGCTTCCGTGCAGAGCAACCTTTGTGGCGTTCACAAGGCTGCCCACTCAGCTTGGTGCAAAACAAGTGGTGTGGAAGCTGCTTGCACTCCCGAGTAACCAGAGGCCATCTGGCCAGCGAAGGGGGAGAAGCAATTGGGGGCAGGTTGTGGCGGGAAGCAGGTGCCCTCTGGAGTTCTACACGGAGCAGGGAGCTGCCCCAGGTCCCGTAAAACATGGGGCTCAAGGGGGCCAGGAACTCAATGGTGCAGGAGAAGGGCAGTTTGAGCCCTTGAAATTCCACGAGGACTAGAATCATTGTTGTGCTTTTTAGAAAGGCCCTCAGCACAGGGGCAGGACACTGTTTGGCCTCCAAGGGGCTCAGCTGCAGTCCCCCCCCATTTCTCCCATGCCTCCAGCCCCCCCTCTTGTTGGAGGGCCAAGGGGCTCCATCTGGCGCCCCAAGAGAGAGAGAGGGGAGAGGAGAGCTTTCTTTCCAGCCAGGAGGGTCACCATTTGGGGTGAAGGGCGCTGCCCCATGGAGGGTCCCCCATTCTGCGGCTTCTCCCCCTCTTCTCCCCCCAGAAGCCTCCAATTCCTGTCTGCAAATGGCCCCCCACTGCTCCCCATTAGATGCCCGTTAGCCCCCTGTGGAGAGCCGACTCATCTGGCTGGCAGCCTCCGACCCTCAATAAACTTTGGGGAGGCCTGTGGGGGGGGAATTCTCACCACTCCTTCCTGCCCAGGCTGGCTCAGCCCCAACCACAAACACTCAGCCCACCCCCCAACTGGAGGGGGGGTCCCTCCCGAGGAATCCACAGCCCTGCCAGGTGTGGACTGAGCTGATGGGCTGCTTGGCACCTTGTTAGTGGGCCCATTAATCCCCTGCCCTCCCTTGATGGCCCATCAGCTTCTACCCCTTCTGCTCGGGGGTATAAAGGAGACCAGGGCCGGCCCAGAGGAGCTAGTCCTCTTGAGGAATCCCAGAAGCCGAGATGACGAAGCTCCTGTCGCTGCTGCTGCTGCTCACCTGGGCACCTGCCTGCTCCGCCAAGCCCACCTGGGGCTCCGAAGATACCCGGGACCAGGCCCTGAAGCAGCTGCTGGAGGTCTTTGGCATCGAAGACCCTCCGCAGGCCCCCCTCTACTTCAAGGAGCCCCCCCAGTACATGGTGGACCTCTACAACACCGTGGCCGACGCTGATGGGGTCACCAAAGACCCCCACCTCTTGGAAGGCAACACCGTGCGCAGCTTCCTGGACAGGAGTGAGTCCCTGGAGTGGGGAGGGGGCTTTGCTGCTAGAAGAGGGGGGGGAGGAGAGGAGGGAAAGGCTGCGTGGAGGGGGGTTTAATCCCAAGGGCTGCTGCTTGGAAACCCACTAGACAGGGAGCACTGGGGCAGGCAATGAAGAAGCCCCTGCCCCTCTCTTTCTCTCCCCCCCCTTTGTGAAGGGCTTCCCTCCAGAAGTTGGGGATGATCCAACACTGGAAGTTTTTGGGAGAACCGTTTTGTCTGAAATGGTATTTTTTTCCCCTGGTTGAGCAGAGGGCTGGACTAGAAGACCTCCAAGGTCCCTTCCGGCTCTGTTATTCTGTGATTTCCCCACAGCTGGGGGTCTCAGAGGCTTCCCGCAGGGATGTCTGAGGCCATCTAGAAGGGCCTGATGCTCCAGTTTTCTAACCTGTCCTCCCCCCTTCCCAGTTTAGCTGATTCTCTTTAAACCGGGCTGGCCTCTCCAGGGCATCCTTGGGCCAGGGAGGGGCTCAGATGGGAATTGGAGTCCCTTCTGCATCCATGCCAGTTGCCCATGCCATGATGGAGGGGGCATCTTCTGTTGTGCAGATGGGTGGGAGCTACTTTGCCCCCAGAGTTGGCAGCTGACAAAGCATCTCAAAATCCTGGAGCCCCCCCCCCATCCTCTCTCTCTCTCTGTCTCTCCCTCTGTCTGTCCGTCTTTCTCTTTCTCTCTCTTTCTCTCTCCATCCCTCCCTCCCTCCCCCTCCTTGTGTGTGTGCAGCAAATTCTCCCTCCAGTGTGAGATGCTTCGGATTTAATCCCTTTCTGCCTTAAAATTGCCCCCCCCCTCAACTTTGCTAACAGGTGTGTCTCTCCAGCCCCCAGATCTCTATCAAAGCCCCTGAGAATAACCAAAGTGTGTGTGTGTGTGTGTGTGTGTGTGTGTGTGGTGG
Organism: Pituophis catenifer annectens; assembly: GCF_029215685.1. Lineage (NCBI taxonomy): Eukaryota > Metazoa > Chordata > Lepidosauria > Squamata > Colubridae > Pituophis > Pituophis catenifer. The sequence continues at coordinate 354,663,917 of NW_027256881.1, read as the reverse complement.
GGCGTTTGAATATTTAAACATTGAAAAGGAGGGATTCACTTTCCCCTTGTCTGGTTTGACTTTTATTGGTTCTCCTTCCCAAGGATTGGCAGAAAGGTTCCCCCACCCCACCAATTTCCCCCTCCTCAGTTGTGAATGTTAGTTGAAGCAGTTTTTTTCCACTGGTCGTTTTTCCCTTCTCGAGAACGGGGCTGGGCTTTTTGGGGTGTGGTGGGTCTCTCTAAATTGGCTTCGGTGGGACACCCTAAAGACGGGAAAGTTTTGGCTAGGATCAGCCTCTGCCCCTTTGAAGGGGTGCAGGAAGAATGGGAGATTATTCATTTCCAGGGGTCTTTTCCAGCCTTGGGAACCTGAAGCCAGCTGGCTGGGGAATTCTGGGAGTTGAAGTCCACCCGTCTTCAAGTTCTCAAGGTTGAAAAATATTGATTTGGTATAAGATGGAGAGCCAATGTTGGACACGCAGACCCAAAGCAGATTGCCAGGGGGTCAGCCTGGCGCATATGCCCTCCGCCTGGTCTACCTGGCAGGGCTGTTGTGGGCTGCCCGGTGCCAACTCTCCTTCCCTTTCAGCTCACAGCGACCAGATGCAGCTGCTCTTCCTGCTGTCCAGCGTGGCCAAGAACGAGGTCGTGCTGTCGGCCGAACTGCACCTCTTCAAGCTGCGGGCCAGGGGGGCCGAGGGGGCCGTCCTGCAGAGGCAGCACTACTGCCAGGTATGCTCAGAGGCACTCTTGACGCCCAGCGGAGTGGCTCCCGACTGCTGCTGGTCCAGCCAGGCTGTGGCGCATGGGTCCTTCCCCTCGCCCGACCTCTAAAGCTGGAATCAATGGGCATGAAGCATCCCCAGGGGTGCCCCCACATTTGATGCCAGCTGCTTCTTGAGGGCATCTTGATCTCAGTCCTGGCCTCCTTCTCCATGACCAGCCCTGCCAAAGGGGCAGGGATGGTGCTCTCCCGGCCCTCCAAGGTAGACTGCCCCTGACAATGGAGGCTCCTCTTTGCTCCTATTGTCTATTGAGGGACCTCTCTTTCTCTACCTCCTTTTATTCCTCCCTCCCATCCTTCTGTGCCTTCTCCCCCTCCCTTCTTCCCTTCCTCCTCTTCCTTCTCCCCCTCCCTACCATTGCCCCTCCTCCCCCTCCCCCTATCCTCTTCTCCTCCCCCTCCCACTCCCTTCTCTCCTCCCCTTCTCCTCCCCCCCATCTTGGCCTCTTCCTTTTTCAAAAGCTACCTGAACTCCAAGCACATCCCATCAAGCGGGGCCGCTGGGGATGTTGGGAGATGTAGTCCCATCAAAACTGAGCGAGGGAAGTCAGAGAAAGAGAGGGGAGGCGACCAGGTTAGGCGAGCATGTGCAGAGTGCCCTGAATCTCTAGGGGGAAAGGCTCCTAAAAGGGCTGCTGGGGAGAGGAGCCCCTCCCCCCCGGTAGGGCTTCGGCTAATCCTAACCTCCCATTTCTCATTCTCCTCCCCCAGGTGAGCGTTTATCAGGTGCTGAACAAGGACCACCCAGAAGCCCCCCAGGGGAAGAAGCTGCTCTCTGCCCGGCTGCTGGCCCTGCAGGGCTTCGGCTGGGAGGTCTTCTCCATCACCCAGGCGGTGAGCGCCACCCTCCAGGGGTCATTGGGGAAGGGGCTTAGGTGCCCCTGGCTTCGACCTGCATGTGTGTGTGGGGGGGGCTGAGAACAAGGGGGGGCTTTGGGCTGGGGCTTGGCTCGCTCACTTGAGCCCTGCAAGATGCCAACTGATGCCCACCGATGCCCCCCACCTGCATGTGTGTGTGTGTGTGGGGGGGCTGAGAACAAGGGGGGGGCTTTGGGCTGGGGCTTGGCTCGCTCACTTGTGCCCAGCAGGATGCCAACCGATGCCCCCCCATTTCCAGGTCCGCGACTGGGTGGCGGAAGAGAGCAGCAACCAGGGCCTGCTTGTGACGGTGCAGGGCCTCGGAGGGGCCCCCCTGGACCCCCACGCCGTGCAGTTCGCCTCGGGCAGGGACCACCACGCCAGCAAGAAGCCCATGCTGGTCTTGTTCACGGACGACGGGCGGCGGGCGGCTGCCTTGCCCAGCGGCTTCCCCGGTGAGTCACACTTTACCATGCATTTTGTGTGAGGGGGGCGTCGTAGCCTCCCTTGGGACACCCCACATGCTGATGCCAAGCGGGGGATGTGAGCCAATTCTCGGCCTCTTCGCCCCCCATTTGCAGGTCTGCCGTCTGTCCCCGAGCCCCCCTCCAACCGGACCCGCGGCCCTCGCTCGGCCGAGAGCTCCCTGCCCTGCCAGCGCTACCCTCTCCCGGTGGACTTCGACGAGATCGGCTGGACGGGCTGGATCATCTCGCCGCGCGGCTACAACGCCTATCACTGCAAGGGCACCTGCCGCTTCCCGCTGGGCCAGAGCATGCGGCCCACCAACCACGCCACCGTCCAGTCCATCATCCACGCCCTGAAGCTCAGCCCTGAGGTCCACACCCCGTGTTGCGTCGCGGACAAGCTCTTCTCCATCAACCTGCTCTACTTTGACGACGACGAGACGGTGGTGTTGAAACAGTACGACGGCATGGTGGCCGGCAGCTGCGGATGCCACTGAAGCCGCCCACCCCCCGGGCACGGGGTGGGGGAAGGGAGAGGCTGGCACAGTGATGCCCCCTCCCACATGCAAACCTGACCTTGGTCCCTCAGGGCCTTCCTGGAGGACTTTTTAAGGGGAGGGGAGGGGGAAACCAACAGCCAGGAACTTTTCTCTGTAAATCAAAAGTTTGCATCCAACTTTGCAACTTTAGGACCGGCGGACTTCAACTCCCAGAATTCCCCAGCCAGTAGTTCGCCGGTCTTAAAGTTGCAAAGTTGGACAGACCCCCCCCCCTACCCTAAATGGGCAATCCTGTAATATGAATTTTTTTTCTGAATTATGAAGGGCACAAATGATGATCTTTGGAACTGTTGTAGCCCCTGTGGCACGAGTTCAATTCCTTCCCCTGAATTTCTAGAAACGTGGGTTGAGGAGTTCGCAGGGTTTTTTTCCTGCTTTGATTAGCCCCCCCTGATGCAAAGGAGGCAGCCTGGACCCTCTCTGCCCACCCGCTGTTTGAAGAAGAAAAGACAAGCCACCGAGGAGAGCAAGACAAAGCTTACTGAATCTGTGGAACTGACTGCCACAAGAAAAGTGTCTTGCCAGCTTTAAAAATGATTTAAACGGCGATGCTTTCATGGAAGAACGAGGTTAGCTAGGCCCAACGCTGATTAGAAAAAGAAGAAAATATATTTAGGGTTCGTTCCGGCTAAGCATCATGGGAAACAAGTCAAGCCTCCTTGTTTCGCAGCAGTCTACCTCCGAAGAGCAAACAGCTGGGACCAAACAGAGAAGCCTTCAATTTCCACGTGGTCTCCTCGAAGGCATCAAGCTCCGGGGTGCAGCAGTGGCTGCCGTGTTCCTGGGAAGAGAAGTTGCGTCCTGTGGAATGTACCATACTGTAGATAGCCAAACTTTTAATTTATATAAATATCTATAAATATGTATGTGTGTGTATGTATGTATGTATATATATATATGACAAGCTTCCCGAGACTTGTAAATATTTTGTTTTTTATGGTGGTTATGATTTTGCCAAGTGCCTCCTTGCCGTCTCCACATTAAATGCAAACTGTTTCCAAGCTTCTGGTGGTGTTGCTCCTTTCAGTGCCAAGTGGGGTGCCAGCTGGGGGAGGGGGCTGAGGAGGGGCAGGTCCGTCTGCCAACGGGCCCAACAGATTTGCAAAAAGGTTTTGTGGCTACGTTTCGCCTGCAGCCTGCTCTGCTCTGCTCTATTTCCACCGGCCCTGAAATTGGCAAGGAAACAGGTGCAGTCCTGAAAAAGACAGTTTGTGTGTGTGTGTGTGTGTGTGTGTGTGTGTGTGTGTGTGTGTGTGTACACACCTTCCCTGTCCAGCAACCTTATGCTGAAGATTTCATCTGGCCTCAGAAAGGAGAATTGCTGGGCATGGAGAGCTTACCTACGGCTCATCTGGCACCAGCAAATGGCATTTTCCCAGTAAACAAAATCAGAAGGTGTGAGGGAGAGCAGATGGAAGGGGGGGGGGGGGGCTGAAAGAACTGGGAAATTCAAGGAATAGGTCCCCCCCAAATCCCAACCTGTGCTCCACTGCTGCTAACATCGGGGGGAGGGGGGGAGGAGGATGTGATCCTTGCAGGAGGGGCGCTCTGTTCCCAGGATCAGCTCATTCTGCTGGGAAAGGTGGATTTCGAGGGTGGAGGGCAGGACTGCCCACCCCCAGTGCCCATCCCCTATCTGGGCCAGGGGACTCCGGTCTTTCCTTGATTCTCCCGCTCGGGTAAAGACGGTCCTTCCTGAAGGCTCCCTGGGACGGTTGCTCGCCAAACTGATTCAGCAAATCTTTTAACTGCAAGGCTGGCTGGGGAATTCCACCCATATTAGTAGAGTAGAGTAGAGTAGAGTAGTAAAATAGAGTAGAATAGAGTAGTAGTATAAAGTAGAATAGAGTAATAGAAGTAGAGGAGTAAGAGTAGAGTAGTAGAACAGAAAAGAACAGAATAGAACAGAATAGAATAGGACTTGGAAGGGACCTTGTAGGTCATCTAGTCCAACCCTCTGCTCAAGTTCTTCAAAGTTGCCCAGGTTGAAAAAAGGCCGGTGCAGAGCCAACAGCCTTCAGGGGCAACTCTCCCCAGTCACCAGCCCCAAATCTCACTTTTAGAAGGGTGACTCTGCTGCAGGCCTTAGGCCTCTGACCCCCAACGGGCATCGGCTCAGGATTGCCTCTGCCGGCCGACTCCCTCCCCCGCCCCAGTTTTTGCCAGGCTAGAAGCCAGGAGACGGGAGTTCTAGTCCCACCTTAGCTGGTGTGAAAGCCAGCTGGGAGACTTTGGGCCAATCCCCCCCCTTTTTCAGCCCAGTCTACCTCACAGGGTTGTTGTGGGGAAAAGAGGAGGAGGGAGGAGGGCTAGATAGGTTGGTTACCTCGAGTTGCTTATAAAAATAATAAAGGCGGGATTCAAAATAAAGCCGGCTGAAGGCCTTCCACCTGGCTTAGGGGAGGCAGGTAAAACCCAGGTGGGCAGGTGGTTTCCGAGGCTCCTTTGGGCATCAGGGCCTTGCCAGCGGATCCCAGCACCTGCCTCCCAGGTGTGTCTTCAGAAGACCAGGCGGAAGCTGAACCATCCAGGACTACACAGGTGTTGGGGTTACAGATGCTTGTAGTCCTCCAGTTACGACCAGAATCGAGCCCAAAATTTATGTTGCTGAGACATTTGTTGTGAAGTGAGTTTCGCCCCGTTTTACGACCTTTCTTGTCAGTGGTTAAGTGAATCATTGCATTCATTAAGCTAGTGACCCGGTTGTTAAGTGAATCGTTGCCTTCTCCCTGGGACACTGCAACCGTCTTAAATAGGAGTCCATTGCTAAGCATTGGAATTTTGATCACGGGGATGTTGCAAGGGTCGTTAACTGCAGAAAACGGTCATAAGTGATGTTTTTTGGTGGTGTCGTAACTTTGAACGGTCATTAAGCGAACTGTTGTCCGTCAAGGACTAGCTGCAGTTTTATGGCAGGCGGCTCAGCTCTGGATAGACGGAAGAGAGGTGGGGGGGAGGAATCAGCCATCTCTGCCCCCCCGCTTCCCCCCCCCCGGGCATCTGCAGGGAAAGGAGGGCAAGGCGGGAGGGGCCAAGGAGGCCGGCTGGCTGGCTGTCCTGGGTGCGAGGGAGCAAAGATGGCATGGCTGGCACAGCAGGGGAAACACGGGGGGGGGGGGGAAGCCGCAGGGGGTGTTGGGTCTACCGGCCGGGAGGGAGGGAGGGGGTCCAGGCTGCCCGGCTGCTGCTGTTGGGGTCAGCAGCATTGGTTCATCTTGTTCAGGAGCCTCTCCTTGAGGTTCTGCTTCCGGGGGGCCTTGAGGGCCACGGTGGTCTTGTCCTCGTTGGACTTGAGCTTGGCGTAGTAGTCGGAGAACTTGTTGTAGAGGATGGAGATGGGCATCCCGTTGAGGATGATGCCGAAGGCGATGCAGCCGAAGGCCACCACCCTGCCCAGGAAGGTTTCCGGCACTGTGTCCCCGTAGCCCACGGTGGAGAGGCTCACCTGGAGGAGGAGGAAGAGGAGAAGGAGAAAAGAAGAAGAAGAGCAAGAGGTTCTCCTCAGCTGAAGCAAACTCACTTGCCACATGGAGCCAACTCCCTCTCAACCCCAAAGAGGACGAGGGGCCAAACCATGGGATGGACGATTGAGGGAAGACTAGGGGAGACACGATAGCAGCCTTCCAGTATTTGAGGGGCTGCCCCAAAGGAGAGGAGGGAGTCCACCTATTCTCCAAAGCCCCTGAAGGCAGGACAAGAAACAATGGGTGGAAACTAATCAAGGAGAGAAGCAACTTAGAATTAAGGAGAAATTGTTCCTGAGTCAGAACAATTAATCGATGGAACAGAAGTTGCCTCCGGAAGTTGTGGGAGCTTCATCACTGGAGGCTTCCAAGAAGAGACTGGACAGCTACTTGTCTGAAATGGTCTCCTGCCTGAGGAGGAGGTTGGACTAGAAGACCTCCAAGGCCCCTTCCAGCTCTGCTATTGTGATTATTATTAGCCGATCACGTGTGTGTGTGTGTGTGTGTGTGTGTGTGTGTGTGTGTGTGTGTGTGTGTAAGGGTTGACTTACGGCCGCCCACCACCAGGCGTCGGGGATGCTGGTGAAGTTGGTGCCCGGGACGTCGTGCTCGACGGAGTGCATGAGGGCGGAGAAGGTGAAGATGCCCATGGCGATGAAGAGGAGGAGGCAGCAGACCGGCTGGCAGCACTGCCGGAGGGTGAAGCCGAAGGCCCTCAGCCCCGTGGAGTGCCGGGCCAGCTTGAGGATACGGAAGATCCGCATCAGCTTGATGAGCTTCAGGACCTTGCCCAGCTTCCCTACGTTGCGCATCTGGTGCATCTCCTCGTTGTCTTCGGAGTCCTCCTCGTACAGGTACTCAAAGACGACCTGGGTGTAGAAGGGCAGGATGGACACCAGGTCGATGGCGCTGAAGGCCGCCCGGAAGAACTGCTGTGGGCTGGAGGTGGAGACCAGCCGCATGAGGTACTCCAGGGTGAAGAAGATGGCGCAGGCGGTCTCCATGTGCTCCATGCACTGCTTGGTGGTCTTGCCCTGCATCTCCTTCACCGTGCTGAGGCTCATCCCCACCACTGAGAACAGGACGCACAAGCTGGACAAGATGGCCGTGATTTTAGCCAGGGTGGAGGAGTAAGGGTTTTCGATCAGGTTCCAGATGGCCTTCCGGAACTGACCCAGGAACTTCCCCTCAAAGTGCTCCTCCTTCTTGACCGTCTCCAGTTCGGCCTCCAGCATCTGCTGGATCTTCAGGTTCTCCACCATCTCGTCGTGCTGCTCCTCGAAGAGGATCCGGCAGCACCGCTGGGTGTACTTCATGTGGATTCCCCAGTACTCGATCTCCTCCAGGAAGTTGGCCGTGCAGAACTCAGTCAGGATGCACATGATGCCGCTGCGGTAGAACTGGAAGACGTAGCGGAAGACCAGAGGGTCCCGGTCGAAGAAGTACTCGTTCCTCAGCACCGAGTAGTCGTCGCAGAGCTCCAGCTTCTTCACAGGATCCGTGCAGACGGCCAGTTGCCCGATCCTGGTGAGGGGGTACTTGGCCACCACTCGGACGGCGATGTGGAAGTGCTGGCCTCCAACGTTGAGGGTCAAGAAACACGGATCCCACGGGTGGGACAGTTCATCGCTGCTGTCCTGGGCCCAATTGGCCAAATTGTCCATGGAGCTCCACCGCTTGACCAGCTTCTCCTGAGAGAAGGGGATGAAGAGGTCCATGTCGTTGGGGGTCCGGCAGCACTTCTGACAGACCCCGAACTTCATGTTGGCCGAGAGGCTGGCCCTCCTTTGCACGGTCGGCCTCATGGCGGTGGCCGAGGGCTCCTCTCGCAGCCACTGTCCGCAGCCGACGCCTTGAGGGGAACTGGGGTTGTGTTAACTGCCGAGGACCATCTGGGTTGCTCTTAGCAGCTCCGCTGGAGCTCATGTGCCACCAGCCAGCTGAGCCCCGCAAAGCCACTGAATCCCAGTTACGGGACTGGATGGAACTGGAAGTAGCTGCTTTCTGAGTGTCTTACAGCATTAATCAGATTATGTTCTTAAGATGTCAACCTAAGAAGCTCATCTGGGCGGTTGGGTTGGGCCAATCTGATCTCCAATGAGTGTTTAAGGTGCTTCAAGACAAAGGGCCGGGCAACCTTGTCAATGTTATGACCTGGGTGTCTTCACATGTGGGAATCATGCTGGCTTGGGAATTCTGGGAGTTGAAGTCCACTGGGAGGGTCCTTCAGGGGTGGGTGGGTGGGGCTAGCAGGATATCCCACGGCTGCAGACCCTTCGTGCTTTCAGAGAAGCCCCCGAGGACAGCAGCGTTTCTGCTTGGGGTCCTTCTCAAGACTGGCGTAAGGATGAGCTATTGGGAAGGAAGGCTGGGACTAAAGATGGAAAGAGGGGGGGAGGGTCTAAAGAAAAGGGTGGGGAGGGGGGCACTTTAATGAGTGGGTGGAGATTCCAGGAGAACAAAAGAAGCCAGGCCCCAATAAAGGTTGGGAAATGATTTTTAATGTTTGTGCTCAAGACAGGGGGTCGACCCCAGTGCTGCACGAGTAGAGCCCCCAGGCTGGACAAGACACGGGAAAAAAAAATTGGGGAGGGGGGCTTTCTTGCCCTAAAATAGCTCACATTCTGACCCACCACCCAATCTGAGGAAGCGTCACTCTCCACAACCAGGCGGTGTTCAGATGCAGATGGCAACGCAACAGGAAAAACCCGGGAGCAGCCAAAACGAACTTTTTGTCCTCTGGGGGAATCCGTCAGCCTTCCCAAATCTCCAGAAGTTGAGAATAACAGAATGAGCAGAGCCGGAAGGGACCCTGGAGGTCCTCTAGTCCAACCCCCTGCTCAAGCAGGAACCCTGACACCATTTCAGACAGATGGCTGTCCAGTCACTTCTTGAAAACCTCCAGCGATGGAGCAGCCACGACTTCTGGAGAGCTCTTGTCCAACGCAGCTGGAGGCACCAGACAGGGGAAGCACCAACAGGAGAAAGTAACCACCCCCAGAAAGGAAGCTGGGATCCCACCGCTTCCACGTGCTGGAAGAATCCCAGTCAGGGTCTGGTCTGAGGGACGCGCAGGCCATCTTGCTTGGAGATGCTCCTCAGAGTTTGGGCTGAAGGGCTTCTGCCGGAATGGGCAGGCGGCAGAGCCGCTGTGGGAGGACAGGCCCAAGCAGGCAGCGAGAGAGACCCGGATATATTTTAAATATTAAACCTATTTTAATTTCCCCCCATAGGAGGTGGACTTCTGTCGATGACCTGCAGGCCGTGTGGCTTCCAAGTCTCAGTTCCTGCAAGGAGTCCCAGCAGGGCTGCCAGCTTTTCAGATCCAAGGATTTTGCCCGAGGTTCCTGGGAGGGCCAGGTGACGGAGTCCCTCGCGGGAGGGAACGAGGAGCAACTTCCTGCAAGAAAGGAACATGAGAAGAGACCTTGGGCTCCTTTTCTGGCTGGAAAGAACACCAGAAGAAGAATGGAGATGGCAGAGTGGGGAGGCCGGGCTCTGCACCCCAAAGGGGCCTTTCCAAGAGGCAGCTGGACTTCCTTTGGTTTTTCTTGAAGACTTTTGTTTGGCTTCTCATCCAAGAAGCTTCTTCCGCTCTGAACAAATGGTGGAAGAGTCATATGTCATGTCCAGTCAAAGCGGAAGAAGCTTCTTGGATGAGAGGAGAAACGTCTTCAAGGGAAAAAAGTCCAGCTGCCTCTTGAAAGAAAAGCACTTTTGGGGAAAACGGTGACTTGGATGACGGAGAAGCTCCAGAGACTTTGGGACAATCATGACTTAGATGATTGAGGAGCACCATAAACATCTCTCCTCCGAGAAGCTTCTTGAGTTTCAGAAATGAAGGAGCTTCTTGGAGGAGAAGCGAAATGTCAGACCTGCAATGATTGAGGATCGCCATGGATGCCCCAAAAGGAGACTAGCGGGAGGGAAGCCATATTTCCCCCCTCCACCCTATAAAGGGAAAGGGCGAAACTCAGTAAGCCCCCTGGGCCTTGCTTGCTGGAATGCCACCCTCGAAGCAGCTGGGCTGATTCAGTCTAGGGCAGGCTCCCCAACCTTGGCAACTTTAAGACATGTGGACTTCAACTCCCAGAATTCCTCAGCCAGCAAAGCTTCAAGTCTTAAAGTTTCCAAGGTTGGAGCCCCCTGGTCTAGGGCAGAACTGGAACACTGCCAACTTCTCCCAATGCCCATCTCAAGAAAATATGGTTTTTAACGTTCCTCTCTGTTTGTGGCACCCGTCTGGGAGATCCCGAGGGGCGAGCTGAACATATGTTAAGTAACGGCGTAGCAAAAGAGAACGTAAAGTTATTTAACCCCAAATAATGCAAACCTCGCAATTCACACTGGGGTGGGGGGGTGGGGGGAGCAGGTACAGAAGGCGGAGAGAGAATCGGGGTCTCCGAGGGGTCCCTGTGTTGAAGCTTCCCAGGGACAGAAGCCCAGCTAAGTCCATTAAATCAGATTTGGGGCTTACCTGGCCGGCCGGCCAATCTCAAGGCTGTTCGACTAGGATGAGCTGCTTAAAGGCTGCTTTGGGGGGAAGCCGGGCAAGGAGGGGCTTGGCTTTTCTAGAGACCCACAGGGTGATGGCTGCTGCGGCCACGATGGTGATCAGGAGTGCTAGAAGGAAGGCAGAGAGCAGAGAGAGGGAGGTGAACATCAGAATCTGGCCTCCTTCCTGGATTAGCCGAGGGAGGGAGATGCCCACCAACGTTGATATATTTTCATGGAGACCCCCAAAAGCAGGAATTTCCACGGTATTCTAGCACTTGAGCGAGCCAAAAATGGCTTTTGCCGTCCTGTGTTTGATGCCACATTGATGGAAATCGATCGGGCAATCCTTGACCGAACAAACATTCGTTTAGTGACCGTTCAAAGTTACAACGGCACTGAAAAAAGGATCGTTTTTCACGCTTACGACCGTTGCAATATCCCCGTGGTCACGTGATCAAAATCCAGGAGCTTGGCAACGGACTCGTATTTATGACGGTGGCACTGTCCCGAGGTTACGTGATCCCCTTTTGCGGCCTTCAGATGAATGAAGTCAACGGGGAAGCCAGATTCATTGAACAATCGTGTTACTAACTGAACAATTCACTTAACAACGGTGGCAAGGAAGGTTGCAAAATGGGGCAACCCCACCTCCTAATTGTCTTGCTTACAATGGCGATTTTGGGCTCAACTCTAGTTGTAAGTCGAGGACTACCTGTACCCATGGATTTTGTGAGGCCATTTCAGCATTGGAAACCGAAACAGTGGAACCGGCTGATTTCCCTGCTAATCCCCCCCAATTCTGTTGGGGGAGATGGAGATCGCTTGGCCAGTCTTACTCACCGACAATGGCGGTGATCGTCAAAGGCTCCAAGGCCGGAGTTTCTGGGGGAGCACGGCTGCCTGTGAAAGGGGAAGAAAAGAGAGACGTCAATATAATACACGTGGGGAAAAAAATAAATGAAAACTGAATTTTATTCCGTAGGATGGGGTTAAGGATGAATTGTTGAAAAAGCTGAAGAGACACAGAGAGGTACAGAGATGCATTTAAGTGTGTTGAGTTCATGACTTCTGTTAATAGAATAGAATTAGAATTTTGTTTTTTTGGCCAAGTGTGATTGGACACACAAGGAATTTGTCTTGGTGCATACGCTCTCAGTGTACATAAAACATTTGCACTCTATGACTATCATTAAGTGTTGTACCTTATGATTCTTGATGAACGTATCTTTTCTTTTATGTACACTGAGAGCATAGGCACCAAAGACAAATTCCTTGTGTGTCCAATCACACTTGGCCAATAAAAAAAATTCTAATTCTAATTCTAAACGAAAAGATACATTCGTCAAGAATCATAAGGCACAATTTCTTTTTCTTCTCTTTCCTTTTTTCTCATTCCTTCCTTCCTTATTATCTATCTATCATCTATCTATCTATCTATCTATCTATCTATCTATCTATCTATCTATCTATCATCTATCTATCTATCTATCTCTATCATCTCTGTATCTATCTGTCCATATATCTCTACCTACCCTCTCTATCTGTCTCCATCTATCCATCCATCCATCATCTCTATCATCTGTCTGCCTGTCTAATCTACCTTACCTTACCTACCTACCTACCTATCTTCTCTATAAAACTCTTATTTCTATAGCCCTTAACTGGGCCAAACAGTGAAGCATTGGATACCTCAATTTACTGGGCTGATTTACTGAAGAAATAATTAGGTCTTTGAAAGAAATAGACAGAAGCAGCTTTGCAAAGCAATTTGGAAAGAAGGGCAGGGCAGTAGAGAGGGGTTGAAACACTGAGAAATCAAGACACGATAAAACTCGGTCTTTTGCGAAGGAGAGAGTCCCAGCGGAAAACATAACGCAGGAAACAAAACAAACCAGAGCATCAGGATGCAGAAACACAAATAAAAAACCCAAGCTTGCTTCATTGAGGTATCTCAGAAAACAGACATCCTGGGAGGAACTCAAGATTATTGCAAGCAGTTATTTATGGGTTGGGAATGTTTAGAGGAGTCGGACCAGCCCGGTTTGCCCAAACCGGAATGGTTACGCAACTTGGGGAGGCTGATAAATAGCCAGATTCTTTGTCTCAGGCAGACAGGACAGGAGCTGCCTCCCTGGACGGTCCTGGCGTGCCCTACCGGTGGGTTTTGGGGACTGGCTACCTGTGGGGTTACCCAGATCTGGAGATGCAACCTTTAGATCAGGGGTGTCTAACCTTGGCAGAACTGGGAGTAGCAATCCACAGGGCTTAAAGGGGCCAAGGTTGGATACCCCTGCCTTAGATATTGCTTCTGATTCTGTCAGAACATTTTAGCCAAGAGACTCATGTCTGAGAAGGCAGCCAGTGTATTTTAAGCATCTCAATGTAAGGCAGAGAGCTGGATTAAGTCTAGGATGGGAAAAACCTCCAAAGGCATTTAATAGCATTTAATTTAATTAGGATTTAATTTAATTTTCCGACATTTATGAAAAGGCAGAAGTTGAGCTGCAGCTTGTTTTTAAATAATAATTTTAAAACAGGAGTCAGAAGATGTGCTATCAGACTTCTCCTAATTTCATTTATTCATTTCTTAAATTCATTTGCTGCCCATCTCGTAACGAAATGATTTTTAAACATCTCGGGACGTCCTGAAAGTATTCGGATACGTTTTAGCTAAAGGCAGCATTTGGGAACACTTTGATCAGGGCACGTTTAAAGGTGTACATCAGCAAACATGTGAGAAATGTGAGAGACCGAAGCAAAACATGCTTGCCCATTTGAACAGACGTGGGACAAGCGGCATTTGGCACAGCAAGGGGGTGTAGGAAATAAGGCATAGAAATGAAAGGTATTGGGAAAGGGAAATGCTGTCAAGTCCAATTTACACCCACAGCAAGCTCAATCAATCGATGACAGATGTGGATTAAGAGTTAAAGGCATTAAGATTAGAGAGATACTGAATTAAACTTCCCAATTAATTAGAAGCAGCAGAAGACAACAGAAGCCATCCCAAGGAAAGGGGGGAGGGGGAGAGCCAGGGTCAGAATGTAAGGGGAGTGGGCTGCAGTGATTGACGCCTCTGGCTCAGAGTGGCAAACTCCCCAATGTGGATCCCTTGGGTGTCTCTGGCCCAGGCAGAACCCCTGTGCAGAGGCTGAAAATTCAGGATACCCACCCCCCCCCAGCAAAACACAGCAAGCTTTAGGTCTGAGCGATTAAATTTAATTTTTTTCCCCTCCTAGCATTCTCAAAATCAACCCAATGCAAAAGAAGATAACAGATTTACAAAAGGGAAGAACCGATCCCAAATCAGCACCGAAGACGAGAATGAACAGAACTCAGATGCCCAAATGCTCTGCTTTTCTTTATTTCAGCAATATAACTGGAGGCAGGGTGGGCACGCATCATTTTTTGTGCTCTTAACTGTTAAAAAAATGGGATTTGGTAACCTCTGCAAACTCCCCCACAATACCTTGAAATCTCAGAGTAATTCTAAATCTACCTTATGCCCACCGTGCCATAACCTGGCTGGCAGCCCGGATTCTTGTCCAGCTTCCTCCAGGAAATGCCAGAGACGGCATTGTGCCCTTCCATGTGCCAAGGACACAGTTTTGCCCGTCTCAAAGTTGAAAAGGGGAAAACCACCGCGGAGGGTGGGATTCTCACGGGACCTTCTAAACTTCCTTAATCTCTCTAAATGAAGCACAGGGTGGAAATATATGCAGGAACAACGGGGGAACAGAGTCCCATCCTGCTAATTTCTTTCTGGTTAAAATAATGCAGAATGCAGAAAAAAGAGAGCAAAAAACATTGCCAGGAGTTGCACCCAAGCCCCTCTCGTTCCCAGCCAGCTATACAAGGTATATTTCTAATCTACAGACTACTTTGCCCCGGTGGATTGGGAGTTATAAACAGCATATAATCACAAGCGACGCACAGCGAAATACAAAATATAACTGAACAGCAAGCGAAGTGCAGCTTTAGCAAGCAGAGATCACGAGGGCAAAGGTAGCTCTTTCCGGATTGCTTACAAAACGAAGTTGCAATTCAAAGAAAGACCGGCCAGCAGAAGCGCCGTTTGGCACCCCAAAATTGGACCACAGCTCAGCCCACCTTTTGGGGTTATTTGTGGGGTCCTTGGAGTCTCTGGCAAATCCGTGCCGCAATTCTCTTCGTCGGTTCTGTCTTCACAGTCCGGATGGCCGTCGCACTTGAAAGACAGGGGGAAGCACTCAGCCCCCGGGTGGCATCGGAACTCGTCGCTTTCGCAGTTGTCCTCCTCGGGCGGGCCCACCAGGGACGCGCAAAGGGACCCGGCCTCGTCTGAACCATCTGGGCAATCCTGGTGCCGGTCGCAAAACCGCTCAAAGGGCAGGCAGGGCCCGCTGCTGTTGCCACACCGACAGGTGTGATTCCTGCAGATGCTTCTTGGCTGCTGGCACCCGTTTGTGTCATCTTGGCAGCCGGGCTGCCTCTCTTGGTGTAGGCACAGCGGCACCTGGCCCCCTTCTTGGCACTGGAAGCTCTCAAGAGGGCAGGAGGAGGAGGAGAATCCTGCAGGTGGAAAGCAAGAGAAAAAACAGTGTCTGGAGGAGTCTGATCAGATGTTGAAAGAGAGGCAAAAGTGTCGAAAAAATGGAAGTGCAAGAATAAAAAGGAATGGATAGAGAAAATTCACTTATATTCTTTTACTTTTTTTTCTTATTGCAGGTCTTTCAGCCCAGTGACTTGCTCTTTACAGAATAAGAGAGTTGGAAGGGACCATGGAGGTCTTCTAGTCCAGCCCCCTGCTCAAACGAATGGTGAAGCCTGTATAATTGCCCTGCTTTGGCAGAAACACACCATGAGTTCCTTAAGAAAAGCAGCTCCTGAGGCTCTGACCTTGGATCCTTACTGGGGAAGTAATCATTAACTAACTACTATTTATTTTTGAAGGGTGAAATAAAACAATGTTTTGTGGACCAATCCAAATCACAGTTAGAGAGAGTGACTCTACAAGAGGTCGTAGGGCCGTATTTACTGAGAAAATCTCTATGGCTGCCTTCTGCCCACGGTGATCCTGGGCAGCTCACAAGCACAAGTCTTCCTACTGTGCTAATGTGGGTTTTTCCTAAAATAAAGTCATGGGCTGGATCCCCTGGAAACATCAGTGGCAGACCTGGAGATCTTCCTGGGGAAGGATCCATCCACCTGCTCGGTTGCTAAGAGTCAAGAGAAACTTGATGGCAATCAGTCAATCAATGCAAACCCCCAACTCCTCTGAGAAGCCCCTCAGGCTGGGAAAGGTGGAAGGGAGCAGCATCAATGGGGAAGGGGCGAGCCCCCCCTCCTTGGAGACAAACTTTTTTTGGGGGGGGGCACACAATCAATGCTTGCAAAGCTTTTGCTGCTCTATTTTAATCTCTAATTAGGTTCAGGTGCTAATTATCTTGCCATGGCTTAATTGCTCCCCACTGATGCTCTGGGGAGGGAAAAGCCTCCTGGGTGGTGTCTAAGCAAGGGGGAGTTTAAAAGAAGGGGGAGGGGCAGCCCCAGCTCCCTTTGGCCAATCAGGGGGCCTATAAGCCAAGGCCCAAAGGAGACCCCCACCCCACATCCAGGCCAAGAGTCCATCCTCATCTGCAGAAGGAAATGCAGAAGTATTAAATTTTACAGAATAACAGAGCTGGAAGGACCCTTGGAGGTCATCTAGTCCAACCTGCTGCTCAAGAGACCCCTAGACCATTCCAGGCAAATGTCTGAAATGCGAAGGATCCAAGGAGGGGGGGGCGGTAGGGGGAATCCTGGGCCTCCATGGGGAAGTCTGGGCTGAGAGGGGAAGGCCCTGGCTGTGGCTTCTGGGTCTGGGAGTCCAACCTTCCTGAGAGAGGATGAGGGCACTGAAATAGACCAATGAAAGGAGCGTGAGGAGCCAAACCAAGGAGTCCTGCATGAGAAGAGGGCATAACCAGGGTCAGGTCAGGAGCGAGACGGGCAAATGTTGCACAAATGCACCTGCAAAGAGAAGCTGGGGTTGGGGGGGTAATCCTACATCCCCCCCCCAACTGCATTTACGCCTTTCAGGCTGCTGCAAACAGTTTGACTCCGAGATTTTGGGGGGTCTTTAACTCGAGGAAGGCTCGCTTTTACCCCTTGGGCAGGTAGGCCCGGTCGCCTTGGCAACGGCCTCACCTCTGACCTTGGAAAAGGACGGGAGGGGGGCGCGCGAGGGGACATCGGCGCACGTGCGGCCCGGGGGGCGTGGAAAGCGAGCCCAGAGGAGGTGTGGCGGGGCGGGAGGACAGAACAGCCAATGGCCGCCTGCTGGGCGGGGCCTGGCGTGGCGCTCGACCAATCGGCGGCCGCAGGACGTGTTTGGGCGCATGAATGAGCCCGTCGTGTGGAGAGGGTCCTCGCCTCTCCTCCCACCCTCCTCCTCCTCCTGCCCTCCGCTCACCGGCCTCCCAATTCAGCAGCAAGAGGAGAAAAAGGCGCGTCATGGCTCCGCGGCCGCCGCCTGCCAGACTGAACGCCCGGCGAGCATGAAACCCGCCGAAGAAGGACCGCGCCTGCGCAAAGGCGAAGAAAGCGGTGGGGGAGGAGCCACGCCTCCGAGTCGCGCATGCGCAGGAATAGAAGGCTCGGCTCGGCCGGAGTGGGGGGGCAAACGAAGCGGGCAGCCGGCCAGAAGGCGCATGCGCAGTCTCCCGGGGAAAAGATCCGCGGCACGTGCTTCGGGTCTTTTGCACGGCGGAGCGTCGGAAAGTGTGTGTGTGTGTGTGTGTGTGGGGGGGGCGGCTGCCGGTTACAAATCGGGGCTGGGGAGGCCGGCTGGAAACCAGGCGGGGGGGAGGGGGCTCCAGCTGCTGCCCCCACCCCTCGGCTCAGCCGATTCCCAAGACTCGCCGGTGGGTGGGGAAGAGCAAAGAAGAGCCCCCCTCTTCAGCAGCAGTCTACCGACAAAGACTGCTCGGGCGTCTTGGCAAGGGTGGGTGTCTCTTCCTGGGTTGGGGGGCTTGTGAGAAGTCTCCTCTGGAGGGAGGTTTAACCTGATCGATTTGGGGGGGGGGGTCAGAAATTGGGCCGCTTTTGCTCTTGTCAATCCCAGCCCTGCAGTCGACTGGTCCGAAGACCCCCCCCTCCACGCCCCCATATTTTGGTGCATCAGCTGAATGCTTTGGAGAAAGACATTTTGGGGGAATCTTTGTGTCTGTATCATCTGTCTATTAACTATGATCCATCCATCATCTCCATTAAATAAACTATGATCTATCATCTACCTTATCTATCTCATCATTTATCTATATCCTCTCTCTCTCCATACCTATCTATCCATTATCTATCTAGTCTATTATCCTCTATATATACATATCATTTCTATCATCCATCCACATACCTATCCATCTGTTTCTCTCTCTCCATACCTCTCTCTCTATTATCTATCTAGTCTATTATCCATCCATCCATCCATCCATCTCTCTCTCTCTCTCTCTCTCTATATCATGTTTATCATCCATCCATCCACATACCTATCCATCTCCCTATCGACCAACCTATCTATCCATTATCTCTTACCTACCTATCTTGTATCTCTTGAAAGTTGCACAAGTAGTCCTCAACTTACAACAGTTCATTTAGTGACTGTTCAAAGTTACAACGGCACTGAAAAGTGAGTCGGAGCTGTTTTTCACAGCCGTTGCAGCAGCATCCCCAGGGTCATGTGATCAAAATTCAGACACTTGGCAACATGGCGGTCGCCTTGTCCGGGGAGTGGGTGGGTGGGTGACGTGATCCCTCTTTGAGACCTTCTGACAAGCCAAGCCAATTGGGGAAGCCGGATTCACTTAACAACCGGGTGACTAACTTAACCGGTGCAGTGATTCACTTAACAGCTGTCGCAAGAAAGGTCGTAAAATGGGGGCATAGCTCACTTAACAAATGTCTCAATTAGCAACATAGATTCTGGGCCCAATTGTGCTCCTAAGCCAAGGACTCCCTGTAACCTGTTTCGATTCTGTTTTGAATTTATGCTTGTATTTATATGACTGGTGATGCTGCCTCCTAGCCAGAGTCAGGCGGGGTAGAAATGTAATAAAGAAATGCACTCTTAGCCAACATCTTGTGCCTCCCTTTATTCTGGTTGTATATCTGAGTTAACAGTTCCAACAGCTGTTCCTCAAATTCTATTTTCCCAGCCCAACAAGCCCCTTAAAATCACGTACAACTTACAGTTACATTATGGATGGCATTTATTGAATTAGCCCAGGAGGAGGAGGAAAAAGTCCTTCTGTGTTGCTGCTCGGCCTCCTGGCCAGTGCCGAGGCCGGACCGGCTGCTGTACAGCAACCCAGCCTTGGAGCCTCGGGGGCAGTTTTACAAATAGGGCTCGTCCTTGGACAGTTCCCACTTCCGAGGGGGGACGCCAGGGGTCACAGGCAGCTTCTCCGTCCTTGTGACGGAAGAGTCCGGGCTGTGGGTCAGAAACGAGAGAGTTAGGAGGCTGCATGGACACCTTCCCCAAGCTGGAGACGTCCCCAGGCTGTAAACTCGGATTAAAAAGAGCCAGTTCGGCTTAGAGGTTAAGGCACCAGGCGAGAAACCAGGTGAGTTCTAGTCCCACCATAGGAATGAAAGGTGGCTGGGAGACTTGGCCAATCGCCAGGTGGCAGTGAGTTCTAGTTCTGCCTTAAATATGAATGCTGGCTGTGTGATGTGACCAGTCACCAGGTGACAGTGAGTTCTAGTCCCGCCTTAGGCATGAAAGCCATCTGGGTGATTTTGGGTCAATCTCCAGGAGTTCTAGTCCCATTTTAGGCGTGAAAGGCTAACCAGAATCGCCCTGTAGGAGAGATGGGCAGCGTAGAAATTTAATAAATGTGATAAAATAAATAAGAGTGGTTGGGCCAGTTCTTCCTCCTCAGTCCAGCCCACCTCACCTGGTGGTTGCGGGGAAAACAGGAGAAGGAAGGAGTATTAGATTTTGTCACCTTGACTTATTTATAAAAATAATAAAGGCGGCGTATGAAATAAATATAAGCAATGTTGCCCGCTTAAGAGGAAGCCTCCCGTTCACACCTCCGAGAGGGATCTGTTCCCCTCACCTTCCCCATCTCCCAGGAGCTCTGCAGGCTGAGAAAAAGGCAGGGAAGGCATATTGCAGATCCCCTCAGTTAAAGACTTCTTTGCCCAAGTTGCCCTGGGGAATATTCCCTCTCCTCCTGGAGGTGAGGCAGCCCCCCGCTCCCCACTCTCCTGGTCTCCTGTAAGGGTGCAAAAGCCTTCCCTTCACCTTTCAACTAATTTTTAACAGTGCTCTTAATCATCCTTGCCTCCTCTTCTTCTTAAATTTTAACTTTTATATATCTCATTATGTAGTAATTATTTTATGGCACACCATAAGGGAGAAGGGCGGTTTCCAAGCGTGATAAATTAAATACGTAAAAGGCCTCTAAAAGGCTTCCTATGAAAGAAACCTTGCCGGGAGGAGAGGAAGCCAGACCTTTTCCGGCTGGACTCTTTCAAGGCCTCCTCGGGAGGAGAGAAAACTTCACAGGTTTTGGGAACCAAGCCAGGGAAAATCGGGGGGAAAAGGCCTTTAAACACCCCCCACAAGGACGTTCCTATTGCAAGTGGTGTCGGCTTTTAGCATCCTTTTGGAAAACGCCAAAATAGCTCAAGAGCTTTGGAGGCTCAGCCAGCCGGGTCATTGTTCAGAAGCCGGAAATGGCGACGACAAACAAGGATCTGTTTAGCTGGGCTCCACCTGACGCTTCCCTAAGAAGGAACTTTCCAGGAGGGAGGCTCTTTTGCGAAAGAGGCTGCGCTCTTTGAGGCCGTCGGATCTCCGCAGGTATCGCCGAGGGGGGCCTACCTTCCCTCTTCCGCTCTGGGGGCCAACTTCTTCTGAGCTGACATGAGGACAATGGGCGGAAAGGACTCCCTGCGCCCGTCTCTGGTGCAGTAGTAGTTGTCGGCTAGCTTGTGGCTGGGTCCCACGGGGAGGCGGGGAGGCGGCTGGGTCCTACCAAGCAGGAATCGGAAGGAGACGATCAACGCGTGAAAAGGAAACATGGAAAAATCCACTGAAATTGGAGGCACTTGAAGGAATGTCCTGGTATGACCGGGCTAGAAGCAAGAGGCCACATCCTCTCTGCAAAGAGTGGGCCACATCCTTCTCCAGGGATCACAAAAGGGACTTCCAAGGTAGGGAGGGGTCTTGAGATGGACCCTGCACCCACTAAGCGCCTAGTGTTTGAAGCAGCCAATTACAGGGAAAAATGAAATTTCATTTTAATGTATGCCGATGAGTGCACATTCAAAGCGACAATAAAGTTATTATTCTATTCTAACACTATCAGGCAATGCCAGCCGTCATAACTGGGCATCTGTGGAGATTCTCAATCATCCAGGTCATGGTTGTTCCAAATATATTTCCCCAAAATCAAGAAGAGAAGCAACCTGGAACTGAGGAGGAATTCCCTGACAGGGCAGACAATTAACCAGTGGAACAACTTGCCTCCAGAGATTGCGAATGTTCCAACCTTGGAAGTTTTTAAGAAGAGACTGGACAACCATTTTCCTGCCTAAGCAAGAGGTTGGACTAGAAGACCTCTAAGGCCCCTTCCAACTCTGTTGTTCTGTTCTGTTTAATTCTAATTCTAATTCTA
This sequence comes from Pituophis catenifer annectens, assembly GCF_029215685.1. Classification (NCBI taxonomy): domain Eukaryota; kingdom Metazoa; phylum Chordata; class Lepidosauria; order Squamata; family Colubridae; genus Pituophis; species Pituophis catenifer. The sequence goes on along the minus strand of NW_027256881.1, from coordinate 354,642,663 downwards.
ATTCTAATTCTAATTCTAATTCTAATTCTAATTCTATCCCATCCCATCCCTATCCCTATTCAAAAGGCAACTGGACTTTCTTGGGATTTTTTCCCTTGAAAACGTTTCTTCAGTTCTAATGAAGTTCTAACTACAGTATTGAGTTAGAACTGAAAAAGCTTTCTTGGGTGAGAAGCAAAACATTTTCAAAGAAAAAACAAACAAACAAGGAAGTCTGGTTGCCCTTTTTGAAAAGAAATTGTCCCTTTGGGACAATGAACAATGGGCCAAACTGATCAATAGCCTTGAGCCGAGTGGACAGTGTGATACAGGGCCGCATCCAAAGCATTCAATGGTCTTCCGAGTGGATTCCTCTTGGCTGGGCTGTCCCTGATGGCCTTCCTGGAGACTGGGCTTTGCCCTCTGGCCTGGGGGATCAGAGTTGTGGAGCCCATAAAATGGTTGTGCAGGTAGACCTTCACTTATGACTCTTATTCAGTTCAATCAGAATAGAGCCAAAGGTGCTTTTTTCAGGAGGAAACTTGAATTTCTTATTTTTTTCATTGAAGACGTTTTCACTTCTCGTTCAAGAAGCTTCTTCAGCTCTGACTGGAGACTTTTAGCTGTGCCCTCTGGGATGGACACCCTTCGAATGATGTAGGAACAGATTTCCAGAAAAATTGAGGCCTGAAGGAACCATTGTTGTAGACCAGAGACAGATGATGTCCTCAGCAATTCCAAGAAGGCTCCATCCCCATTTGCACCACTCAGGTGACCCCGAGGACACAGGTAAACCTCCAGGCGGCCTCAACGACCCTCTAAGTCTAAAAGGAAGCAGCTAATGACCAGCTGTCTGCAAGGAGTATAAATCCTTCCATCCCCCACCATCCAGTCAGAGCCGAAGAAGCTTCTGGGATCAGAAGTGAAAGGTCTTCAAAGAAAGAACGAAGGAAGTCCTGTTGCCTCCTGAAAAAGCACCTTTGGGACAACCATGACCTGGATGACTAAGAATCTTCATAGACAATTCCACAGGCACCCCTGTTATATACAGATGAACAGAATTGGGAGGGACCTTGTAGGTCATCTAGTCCAACCCCACCTCACCCCCAGCCCAAGCAGGAGACCCTCCACCATTTCTGACAGATGGCAGCCCAGTCTCTTCTTCAGAGCTTCCAGTGATGAAGCTCCCACAACTTCTGAAGGCAACTTCTGTTCCATGGGTTGATTATTCCCACTGTCAGAAAATTTCTCCTAATTTCTTGGTTGAATCTCTCTCTTTCATCAGTTTCCATCCATTGTTCCTTGTCTGGCCTTTGGGTGCCTTGGGAAATGGCTTGATCCCTTCCTCCTCTCTGTGGCAGCCCCTCAAATATTGGAAGGCTGCTATCCTGTCTCCCCTGGTCCTTCTCGTCCCTTCACTAGACTAGCCAGGCCCTGTTCCTGTTATCATTCTTCATGTGTTTTAGCCTCCAATCCCCTCATCATCCTGGTTGCTCTTCTCTGCACTTTTTCTAGAGTCTAAGGTTATCTAAGGTTCCAATTGTGTAAATGATTTTGGGCAACAGGCACCAGAACTATACATGGTTTAAATCAGGACATTCTTTCTCCAGTAGCACCGTAACCAACCCCACACACTTAACGGAGGTTTTAAACTCTCTGATGCGGAGCTGCTCCCTTGTGGAGACTTGAGCCACGGCTGAAGTACAGAGCTTTTTCTAACGTCCTGCCGAGAATTACCTTTTGGAGATCTCTGTGTAGCGCAGCTGCAGTGTAGCTTGGAGGTCTCGCTGTTGAGAGAGAGAGAAGAATAGAATAGAATAACAGAGTTGGAAGGGACCTTGGAGGTCTTCTAGTCCAACCTCCTACTTAGGCAGGAAACCCTACACCCCTTCAGACAAAGGGTTATCTAATCTCTTCTTGAAAACCTCCAGTCTTGGAGCAATGAGTGAGAAAGTGAATGAGTGAGAGAATCTATTCATCTAAAGTGCAATATCTCAAATGCGAAACCCCCCCCCCCCCAACTCTCTGCAGATACAGTTCTACAAAGCAATCACAGAGTCTGTCATTTGAACCTCTTGTAACTGTCTGGTTTTGGCACAGCAACCAAACAGGACAGACACAGGCTTCAACAGATAGTTAGGACTGCAGAAAAAAGAATGGCAACCAGCCTGCCCCATTAAGAATCTGTATACTGCATGGATCAGAAAGAGGGCTGAGAAAACATCTACAGACCCCCTCACATCCTGGACATAAATTGTTTTAAATTCTCCACTCTGGATGCCGTTAAAAGGGCACTGCATGCCAAAACAATGAGGCACAAAGATAGTCCCCCCTCCCCCCACTCTGCTGAACACCTGACTCCCACAGCACTGTCTTAGGCCTAAAGATATTTTACCGATGTAGTAGGGCTGCACTGCTATCATCCTTCTCATCTTCTCATTGACTAGTACCTTCTATTGGCATCTATGCTTTATCTCTTGTTGTATTGTAGAAAGTCAGCACCTCCCACCACCTCCTAGAACAGTGTTTCTCAACCTTGGTAGCTTGAAGATGGGTGGACTTCAACTCCCAGAATCCCCCAGCCAGCAGCGCTGGCTGGGGGATTCTGGGAGTTGAAGTCCACCCATCTTCAAGCTACCAAGGTTGAGAAACACTGTCCTAGAAGAATGAACTATTTTGAGGAATATTAAAAAAAGGCAGAATTTTATATTTCCCTACATGAGAAATGGAGAAACATGTTTTTTAGAGGCAGGAAGCAGCCCCCAAGTCTTTCTTAATAGCCCAGACCAGATGCCAGCACTTAAGAGATAAAGAGCTTATTGAAAAAGGAAGGCACGTATCTAGATAGCTCTATTCATAGGCAAAGCAAATACTGCAGACAGAAATCCTTTCAAGACAGGATATTTTGAAACTCCCTGCAGCAAAGTCTGAACAAAGGCAGAAGTACAGAGCCTTGGTAGTACAGTGGTCTAAAGCACCCTGTTATTAAGACCAGCTGCCTGCAATTACTGCAGGTTCGAATCTCGCCAGGCTCAAGGTTGACTCAGCCTTCCATCCTTTCTAAGGTAGGTAAATTGAGGGCCCATTTTGTGGGGGCAATAAGCTGACTTGGTATAAATATACAAAAAGATGAAGGCTATTGCTTAGTGCATTGTAAGTCGCCCTGAGTCTCCGGAGAAGGGCGGCATATAAATCAAATTAAAAAAAAAAAAGAAGGGTAGGATTAGCCCTCACTCAAGATCCAACACAGGAGGAAAGCCATTAAGAGACAATAGGAATTGCCCAACACTCTTTCAGGGCACAAGCCCCTTCATTGCACCAACCCAGAGCAGCCCAAACTTCAGCCAAACCTGGGAGCTCAGACAAACACCTAGGATTTGCATTCCCTCTTTTGCCTATAGAGCCAGCTATGACCCCTACATGACCCCATGGGAATCTGGCAACAGCCAATAGAATGCATGTTCTTGCACAGGAACAGGAAGCTCAAGTGCAAAGCCCAAGAGAAGGTATAACCCCCCCCTACTCTCAACTCCACGTGGTCAGCTGCCCAGAACCCATGTGGTTCTGCTTCATCATTAAACCTTCTCTCCAATCAGCCTCCCTTGACAGCTTCCAGTGTCTTTCTCCCGGCTTGGAACTGAACCAGATGGATATTTCTTCCCACAGTATCATGATTAACGGTTGTAACTATGATCTACGGTCTATGGTCTACCACTTTGTTGCTTGTATGTACAGTGAGAGCTTCTGCACCGGAGACAAATTCCTCGAGTGTCCAACCACACTTGGCCAATAAAGAATATTCTATTCTATTCTATATCTGAGCCACTGCATTCCTAGAAACAGTTCAAAAACACAAAGTCTATTCAAGTGATAGAATAAACACAGACACCCTCTCAACTGAGCGCCGTTAAATAAGAATACAGGTAGTCCTTGACTTACAACAGTTGGCTTAGTGACCATTCAAAGTTACAACAGCACTGAAAAAAACTGACTTAGGGCCATTTTTCACAGTTATGACCTTTGCAGCCTCCCCATGATCCACATTCAGACGCACTTATGACGGTCGCAGGGTCCCAGAGTCACGTGATCCCCTTTTGCGACCTTCTGATGAGCAAAGTCAATGGGGAAGGCCAGGTTCACTGAACAACTGTGTGGCTAACTTATCCACTGCAGTGATTCACTTAACAACCGAGGCAAGAAAAGTCGTAAAATGGGGCTCAATTGGGGTCATACGTCGAGGACTTCCTGAAGTTTGGTGTAAAGCACAATTAATCCTCTGCCATTCAGAATAGCTCTGGACAGAGAGATGGGAGGGGCATGTAAATTTGACAAATAATAATCCTGCTCCCAGTCCAGGAAAATCAGTAAAACCCCTAAAATTATAGCCAGGGGGTAGGAAGACCAAATAGCAGATAGAGATGCCCTTCCTTCCTTCCTTCCTTCCTCTTCTTTTTCTTCTCTTATTTATTTTCCTTCCTTCCCTTTCTCTCCCTCCCTTCCTTTTCTCCTCCCTTCCTTCTTCTTCTTTTCTCTTTCTCTTTCCTTATTTATTTTCCTTCCTTCCCTTTTAGAAAGGAGGAGACCCCTTCCCTTCTTCCCTTCCCTTTCCTTCTGCAATAGACCTTAAAAGGCATAAAGCAGCTCCTGGCACCTTTCACCTGAGCCTTCCGCTCCTTAGCTCTCATCCCATCATTTAGAAATGTCTTAGAACCGAAGAAGCTTCTGGGAGGAGAAGTGAAACATCTTCAAAGAAAAACCAGAAAGTCCAGTTGCCTCTTGAAAAGAAAAAGGGAAAAAAAGCCCCTTTGGGACCATTTAGAAACGTTTATTTACAATTAATAGTTACACCTGGCCTTCTACACCCGAGTTCCTCAAACCTTAAGACTTCAAGTCCCAGAATCCCCCAGCTAGCATGCCCCAGAGTTTGCGGAAGTGGGCAGGATGCAAATCTTGCAAATAAATATCCCCAATCCCAAATTTGGAACATTTTAGACTACAACAGAATAACAGAGTTGAAAGGGATCCTGTGGTCATCTAGTCCAACCCCCATAAGTATTTCTTCAAAGGCAGCCATTTTTAAGGTAGGTGGACTTCAACTCCCAGAATCCCTCACCCAGCCACTCTCCGAGAATGTCCCAAGCTGACTGAGGAATTCTGGGAGTTGAAGTCTAAAAGGGGCCACTGCTCGATTGGTCCAGCCGGAAGGCCTTTGCCACGCGGAAACTACAAACCCCAGGAGCCCTCGCGCGGGGAAAAGGGCGGGGTTTAAGGCGCGAGGCCCCGCCCCGCGCTCAGGGTCGCTGGGGATACGCCCGGCGGGGCCGGGCAGGCGTTCGTCGGACCTTCCGAGGAGACCGGATTGGGGAAAACGGCCGGCGCGCCCGCTCGCCCTTACCCCGGCCAGAAAGTTGCGGATAAGACGGATGATGCCGGTGGCCGACGCCATCTTGGCTTCAAGGTTGCGCGCTGCGCGGAGCACGCAGGGGACGCCATGCCCCGCCCTCCGATGGGCGGGGTTACGTGGCACGCCGGAGAGAAGGGCGGAAGAGACGAAGCGCGGCCTCGCGCGGTGCATGCTGGGAGGAGGGGAGAGGGAAGAATGAAAGGGAAGAAAACAAAATGCTGAGGTTTTTTTTTTTTAATACCGGTGTTTTTCTTTCTCTTTTTAAAATGTTATTTTTTTAAAAAAAATTCCAAACTTATGCCAGCGTTTCTCATCCTGCACACTGGGGAGATGGGAGGACTCCACTTCCCAGAATTCCCCATTTGCTCTGATGCCATTGTTGGCAAGGAAGCCGCCCAGAGTTCACTGCAATAGAGGCAAATGAATACAGGCAATGCCAATCTTCATTCTGCAGGAAGCTAGCTCAGCGCCACTAACAACTATGGATGAATGAATGAATGAATGAATGAACAAACAGTCCTCAACTTACAACACTTCGCTTACTGACAGTTTGAAGTTACAATGGTACTTATGACCATTTTTCACAGTTATGGCCATTGCAGCATCCCCTGCCCAGGGTCACAGGATAAAAATTTGTATGCTTGGCCACTGACTTATGATGGGTGCCGTGTCCCTGGGGGTCACATGACCCTCTTTTGCAACTTTCTGACAAAATCAATGGGGAAGCCAGATTTATTTCACAAACCGCGTTACACCAACTTAAGTGCAATGATTCACTTAACAAATGCGGTGAGGAACGTCGTAAAATGGAGCAAAAGACAAATTTCTCACTTTGCAACATAAATTCTGGGCTCAATTGCGGTCGTAAGTTGAGGACTACACGTAAATTTAAAAAAATGTGAATATCTGTGAATAAAAGCCTCCAAGGCTGGGGAGGGGCTATAAAAATAAAATAAAATGAAATAAAAATTTAAAACTTTGAGTCGCGGGGATAAGCCCTCTCGTTCTCTCTCTGCTGCCTCCTGTGGCCTTGCGCGGCAGGGCAGCCCGTATCCGCGCGGGGGGGGCGGGGCCGAGCCATCAGCTCCGCCTCTGCAAAGAAAGCCGTAGAAAAAAAAAACAACAAAAAAAAACCAAACAGCTTTCCCGCGCGGGGCCTGCCGGGAAGGAGCCCCTCGCGCGGAGAGCGGACCTCTCGCGAGACTTCCCGCCGAGGTTATATAAGGGCGCGGCCCGAGCGCGGGGATCTTCTTCCGCTTCCGCCGCCGCCTGACCAGCCATGGACACCAGCCGCGTGCAGCCCATCAAGCTGGCCCGCGTGACCAAAGTGCTCGGCCGCACCGGCTCCCAGGGGCAGTGCACGCAGGTGGGCGGCGGAGGGCCCGAGGGGGGGGGGCGGGGCGGTGGAGCCTCCAGCGGCGGCGGCAGTCTACCTGACGTCCTTTTTCTCTCTCTCAGGTGCGCGTGGAGTTCATGGACGACACCAGCCGCTCCATCATCCGCAACGTGAAGGGCCCCGTCCGCGAGGGGGACGTCCTGACGCTGCTCGAGTCCGAGCGAGAGGCCCGAAGGCTGCGCTGAGGCCCGCGGGTGGGGGGGGCAGGGTAAGAGGCGGGGGGGGGCAAAAGAGTGGGAGGGGGTGTAAGGGGAGGGGTGGGGTCGAGAGGAGGAGGAGGGGGGTCGTGGGGGGGTAAAAGAGGAAGGGTGGGAGGGGGAGGTAAGAGTGGGGGCAAAACGGTAGGAGGGGCTGTAAGGGGAGGGGAGGGATGGGTTCGAGAGGAGGAGGGGGTCGTGGGTAAAAGAGGAAGGGTGGGAGGGGGAGGTAAGAGGCGGGGGGCAAAAGGGTGGGAGGGGAGAGGGGTGGGGTCGAGAGGAGGAGGAGGAGGGGGTCGTGGGGGGTAAAAGAGGAAGGGTGGGAGGGGGGGTCGTAAGGGAGGGGGATAAGAGTGGGGGATGGGAGGGGGCCCCGGGGGGATCGAGAGGGGAGGGGGATGGGGGGGCGTAAAGAGGGTTGAGAGGCAGGGTATTGGGGGGGCTAAGGGGGGGGAGGGGGCTCGTGGGTGGTGGACCTGACAGTACCTGACTGCCCCTCCCCTTTTTCCCCCCCCGCAGATCGAAGGACGGAGAGCCGCCTCTTGTTTCCCCCGCCTGCCTGGCCAACCAGCGACGAGCCACCAAATGTGTGGAAATAAAAGAAAATCTGGGTTTTTGACCTCGGCCTCAGGTGGATTTTTTACTTTGCTTGAAGATTCCCGCCCCCCTCCCCTGTTTTGGGAGTGGGTGTCCACACACACACACACACCGCCTTAAGTGGGAAAGAGGGGGAGAAAAGGGAATAATGGAGGAAGGGACCTTGGAGGTCTTCTAGTCCAACCCCCTGCTCAAGCAGGAAAACCTAGACCATTTCAGACCAGTGGCTGTCCAGTCTCCTTAAAAACCTCCAGCACCCACAGCTTCTGGTGGCAGGTTGTTCCACTGGTTAATCTCACGGTGAGGAAATTTCTCCTTATTTCTAGGCTGGTTCTCTCCTTGATGAATCAGAATACAGATGGAAGGGACCTTCTAATCCAAGCAAGAGACCCTGTACCATCGGTCTCTCCTTGAAAACCTCCAGGAATGTGGCTCCCTGCAAAGGGAGGTGCAGGACGGTCATTATTTTAGGGCCTTACTTTCCTCTGCTTTGCTCTTATCCTCTTATCCTCCCAACCTGAAGATATATTCTATATTTCTGGTGATTTTCTGGAGAATTCCTTCAAGGTTTTATCCTCAAGCTTTTTGGAAGCGGTTTGCCATTTCCTTCTTCTGAGAAGGGCCGTCTGAAGTCACCCGGCTGGCTTTGTGCTCAAAGGGGAACTGGAACTTGCCCCCTAATTCAGGGCCTTTAATCCCAACACCAAATTGGTTCTCTACAGTTTGCATCCTAATTAATATTCAGTCCTTTAGCCCCATTTTAGAACATAGAATGACAGCGTTCGAAGGGACCTTGGAGGTCTTCTAGTCCAACCCCCCCCCTTCTCAAGCAGGAGACTGTAGACCATTTCAGACCGTTGGCTGTCCAGTGTTCTCTTAAAAGCCTCCAGTGATGGAGCAGCCACGATTTCTGAAGGCAAACCCTTCCACTGGTTGATGGCTCTAAACTGTCAGGAAATGGCTCTTTAGTTCTAAGGGGAGGAGAGAAAATCTTCTTTCCAGAGAGGCTGGGTATGGAGTGAGCTGGAAAGGGGGCAGAGAAAGGCCTCCCTCCAATGATGGGGAGCGTGTCCAGGCCATCCAAAGGGGTCCCATCGCTGGATGTGGCAAGGACAACTTGGCAGGAGAGAAGGCCCTTCCTGACTGGAGCAGGGACTGGAGGTTTCAGTCGTGGTGGCTGGCTGGAGGAATCTGGGAGTTGGAGTCCAGCTGCTGCCTTCTGCAGGAAAGGTTGCTTTGTAGGAGGCAGGGGAGTATTCAGGGGACACCAGATCCCATCTTCCACAGAGACAGGGTGTGGAGTGAGCTGGAGAGCCTGGAAGGGGGCAGAGAAAGGCTTCCAAGAGGAGTGGGAGTGGGTCCTGGCCATCCAAAGGAGAAAAAGTTGAGGGTCCCCTCACTAGTTGTGGGAAAGAGGCTGCTGGCAGATCAAAAGGCCATCCTGGGCTCCTGATTGGGGCAGGGATGGGAGGAGGCTGGCAGCCCCTCGGGAGGATGGATACGTTGCTTCAGGGGTCTTCCCAGGTGGGGGTTGCTTGCTGCCGCCTGGCCCATCTGGTTCCTCCCTGCTTGGCCCTCTCTCTGGGTCTGGGGGTCTCATTGAGTTTGCAGCCTGATGGGAAAGTTTTGGCCTGCTTTGGCAGGAGCACCGGGAGAAAAACCTGCTGGTGCTAAAACGTTTTAAGAACTGCCTCCCTCATCTCCACCTCTCAAGGATGGCTTAAGTGGCCCAGTGCAGGCGGTTGGACTAGATGATCTTTGGAGTCATTCTCAAACTCGATTCCCCTCCTGAGGACGGCTTGGATGGCGAAAGAGGATGAGAGAGCCAAGGGGGTGGGAGTCTTCACCACATCTGGCCCTTACAATGTCTTCCTTTGGGTGAGGTTTTCCCTTTTTGACAGCTGTTGCGTTGTCTGGGCAGGATTCGTTGGGAGACTGGCCCTTTCAAACTAAGTTAGTCTAAAGTGACAAGAGGATCATTTGGTACCAGTAAAGGAGAATATTTATGGCTCGGGGGCTGAAAGGAGGGCTCCCTGGTGCTCTCTGAGCTTCCTGTGGTTTTCTTGCAGGCATTTCATGACCCAACCAGGGAACATCCTTAGTGTTAGAAGGGGGGGGGGGGTTACTGTCAGTTAATATTCTGCTGTCTTGATCTGTCAGGGTTGGTGGGGGTGGTGAGAGCAAACCCCGCTCCTCACTAGCACTGATGATGCTACCTACTTTGGGTCATGAAACGTCTGCAAGAGAACGGCCAAGCTCGGAGAGCGCCAAGGATGACCTTTGCTAGTCTCATTTCTGACTTAACATTTGATTAAAAGGCACCAACTCACAAACGTATCTGCTTACTAGTTTGCTTCTAATTTTCGGCACATTCAATTAGTGCCGCCTTCTCCAACATTCCCCAGAAATTCTGGTTTTTAACCTCGGGAGCCGTCAACGCATGTGAAGGACGCCATTGGGGGAAGGAAGGGGCCTGTGCTGCTTGTAGCTGCGTGGAATCAAAGCTTCACAAACGTCTCGCTCAGCGGATCCGTCTTTATTGGAAAAACTGAGTTGGGGGTCACACGCCTTGCTGATACGCCTTGTGGGGAGGAATAGGGCGAATCCGACCTCTAGCAGGGCCCCCATTTGAAACAGCTGAATGATATGGAGACTGGATGGTAACGGACACTTTAGAAAATTTGCTCAGTGGAATACAGGTGGTCCTGGGGCCCTTACGGTCATTAGTTGTGATGTTCATAAAATGAGTCTTGTATCTGACCCACTTTTACGTGGAGGTCCTTAAGCAAATCATGATTAAATGACACTGCAACACTGCAGTTAAGCAAACTTTGGTACAGCCAGTTTGCAATGAGGCAGTTTTTGCCAAAAAACCAGGAAGCAAATGCCCGTTTTCAGCCAAAAAAAAAAAGTTGTCATAAATTGAGGTTATGTGGTGGGTGGGATGCTGCAAATGTGGAGCGGCTGCTGAGCCCCCAAAATGCGGCCATGTGACTGCAAGGTATTGGTGGCACCAGTGGCCATCAGGTCTTTGCAAACGTGTCTCATAAGTACCTTTTTTGGGGGGGGGGGGTCTTGTGTCTGTGGTAACTTTGACAGATTGCAAGTCAAGGGTTTAAAAGTTACCTTTCACGCCCTCCAACTTAGTTCATTTGGAAATTGCTCCAGGGACCACCTGTCTTGTTTCTCTTTCTTTTGTGTGCTAATTGTCTCGGCGAGTCCGGAGCCATCTTTAAAATCAAGACCCACCACGAATATTTTACACCCAATGGCCTGTGGATGAGTTGCCTGAAATGTCCGGCAATATCCTCTCTTCCCTCCCAAGTTTGACTCGACCATAGCCTGAGACAGGAATAAAGTGTTACGGGATTTTATTCTAGCCAGATAAAAATTGGGATAGGTAGTTTCTAGTCCTCATGGAGCACTCCACCCAGTTTTGATTATACAGTTGGAGATTTGCCTGGCGGATGCCTCCCCCCTCTTCCCCTCGCTTGGGAAGAGGCCTTGGCCCCCAGCCCCCGCTGTCCAGCTTCTCTCCGTGTGCGCGGAGCGAGAATTTTGCACGCGGCAAGTCTTTTTTGTGCGATAAAACAGGTGACTGCTTTTCCCTGATGATTTCCTGTGGGTGGGACTGAGGACACGGTCAGATTGACCAGGTGGGTGGCCCAAAATAGTGAAGCTGGCCCAGGGTGAGCCTCACCCCAAAGGGATCCCAAGCGCCCGCCAGAGCATGTGCAGGGAGAGGTTCGTAGTGGTGCGGGAAGCATCTCCTGGAGTGGGGGGCTTTCTCTTTGGTTGTGGGTCCTTCTGGCCAGGGGGAGGCAGCTGCAGGCGGGATAGGATGGTTCAACTGCCTAGGATTGCAGCCGAATTCTGTCACGGTCCCGTCCTGTGAACAGAGACAAAAACAATTGTTGAAGAGGCTGAATCCCGATTTTGTCTGCAGGCTGTCCAGCCAACGGGGAAAGACCCTCTTGATGTAAACCAGAGCCCTTCAAACTTGGCAGCTGTAAGACTTGTGGACTTCAACTCCCAGAATTCTCCAGCCAGCTATGCTATGCTGGCTGGAGAATTCTGGGAGTTGAAGTCCACAAGTCTTACAGCTGCCACGTTTGGGGACCCCTGATGTGAGCTCTGTTCAGTTAGGCAAACCAAGGAATTGGCATTCTCTAAAACTTTTGACCCAGCCTCTGCGATTGTGCTTGGTGTCTGTTGTGGGGACTCAGCCTTGGTTCCCCTGCGCAGGTTGAAATCTAACAGGTGAAAAGTCTCTAGCGATTCTCAGTCCTCCAGGTCGTGGTTGTCCCAGAGGTGCTTTTTTAGGAGGCAACGGGACTTTTCTTGTTTTTTCTTTTGAAGACCCTGCAGACTACAAAAATTGCAAAAAAATTAACAGACTACAAGAGGCTTTAGTGCACCACTCGGGTGACCCTGAGGACACAGATGAACCTCCGGGTGGCCTCAAGGACTCTCCAAAAAGATGCAAATGACCAGCTGTCTGCAAGGAATATAAATCCTTCCATTCCCCACCCTCCAGTCAGAGCTGAAGAAGCTTCTCATCTGAGAAGCGAAACGTCTTCAAATGAAAAAGTCCAGTTGCCTCTTGGAAAAAAGCACCTTTGGGACAACCATGACCTGGAGGACTGAGAATCTCTACAGATTTTTAGCTATGCAATTTGGGATGAACCCCCTTGGAATGGTGTGAGAGTTAGGAATGGATTTCCAGAGGAAAAAATTGCAGACTAGAGGAACCAGGTGACCCTGAGGACACAGGTAAACCTCCAGGTGGCCTCAAGGACCTCCTAAAAGGATGCAAATGACCAGCTGTCTGCAAGGAGTATAAATCCTTCCATTCCCCACCATCCTGTCAGAGCTGAGGAAGCTTCTCAGATGAGAAGCGAAACATCTTCAAAAGAAAAAGCAAGAAAGTCCAGTTGCCTCCTGAAAAAAGCACCTTTGGGATCTAACAGGTGACAAATCTTGAGTTCCAGAAAAACTAAGGGAGGACTGCTGGCTGGTGGGGAGACCTGGAGCTCTGCGAAGGAGATGCCCTCACCTGTCTGCAGACTGTGTGAGGTGGGCGGATATCAGAGCTGCGAGGTGGTCGTGTCCGGCCTCCAACGCAATGGCCACAGCATCGTTGCCGTCCTGTAAGAGAGTGTTAAGAAAGTTTGAGTGGCGGCTGGACCACAAAGGGCAGTTCTATTTCCAAAATTAAAAAATAAATTAGTCTAGCAGCTATTCATTTTTATGAAAATGCTTAATTCTCTTGATTCTGCTCCTTGATATTTGAATATGGAAACCCCCCAAGTTTTAATGACTTTCAGGCTTTTGAGGCGATTTTCATTTCCTTCTCACCTTGTGAGATGGGACAGAGGTTCATTAAATCACGGCTGGGAGATCCCTTCCGCAGGCGGGACAGAGACAGGTTAAAAGGGGTTCCCGAAATAATTGTACAGGAACTGCTCGACTTGCCACCACAATGGAGCCTCCGCCCATAATGGTCGTACGGTGTGGGATAGCCGTAAAGCATGTCACCTGTGTGATCGACTCAATTTTATGCCCATTTTTGTGGTGGTTATAAGGCATCCATCGTGGTCGTGAAGTGAGCACCAGAGCTTGTTACACAAATCCATTCTTTGCTATGAGCCAGTTTTGCTGAAAATTGGAAACGCCATTTTGTTTGACAAAAACATATTAAAATGTGGTTGCAAGAGCCGGGATGCTGCAAACATCCGAAAGGCAGCCATGGGATGGTGGCGGGAGGGTGATGGCCACTGACACTTCAGAAGCGGGTCGTAAGTACCCCTGGGGAGGCCTGTCGTAGCTCCGAATGGCCACTAAGTAATTGGTCCTAAATCAAGGATATTGATGTTCATTTCACCTAAGAGTTTGTGGTTGGAATTGGGATGCATTAAACAGCACCATGGCCATGTGGGTAGAGGGCTGAATGAAAAGCTACTGCAAAGTCTTAGTTCCCAGAACTTTAAATGGAAGGAGAACCAGAAATTTTGGGTTTTTTTCCCCCCCAAGAGTTCAGCTTTGGAATTAATGCCAAAATAGGAAACTAGAGAGGAGAAAACAACATGGATGGAGATTTTTGTTTTTTTACAAAAGATGATCCTTTAAATATTTTTCCTATCGTGTAGCTCAGTGGCCCCTGATCTTTCTGGTTCTGTGGACTGGTGGCAGGAGAGGGGATGGTTTCGCACACAGGCCCACCACTTCCACAAATGCAGTTTGCGCATGGGCTCCGTTTTGGGTTGCGGACTGGGAGTTGAGGACCCCTGACGTAGCTTATAATATGATGCTTTAAAAAAAAAAGTCCAATTCCAAATTGGCATCTACAAAGAGTTAAAGAGTTTATTGAGCTTGTTAGGTTTGGGAGAGCCTCCTTTGAGAATGTTGCCATGCTGAGGACTAGCGGCTTGAGACAAGGACTCAGCTGGAGGCAGCGACTTACATGATCCACGATGGAGGCGTCACAGGCCGGCTGCGCCAGAAGCAGCTGGACGGTTTCTGCCCGGCCGTGCTCGCAGGCGCACATGAGCGCGGTGGAGCCCTCCTCGTCCTGCAGGTTGACGTCTGCTCCGCATGCCAGGAGGGCCTCGACCATCTCTTGCCTCCCGTGGCTGACCGCCAGCATCAGCGCCGTCTGGCCGGCCTGCAACCCCAATGGAAACGGGCACAAGGGCTTTGCTTTTGGAGAGAGTGCTTCCGAGCATACCCAGAGCGCCCTGCTTCCCACTGAACTCTGTCCAGTCCCAGAGAGAGAGAGGGGGGAGGGGAGGGGGGCGCCTTGCCCCCTTAGATACCTACTTGACTGGCCTTGGCATTGACGTTGCCCAGGTCGAAGAGGTGCCGGACTACGGCCATGTCGTCCTGCCGCTCCATGGTTGCCAGCGCGGCCAACATCAGGGCTGTGTAGCCTGCTTTATTCTGGTGGTTGATGTTGCAGACACCTTATTTTTTTGGGGGGGGGGAGAAATTGGTGGTGAGGACATGAGGGGAGAGAAGCCCCCATCAACCCTAAGCGGCCTTTCTGGTCTCCAGTGGCCCACAGGCACCGCATTGGGGAAGGTGGAGATGCTCCCAAAAATAACGGAATCGTTCAGGTGAGACTGGGGGAAAGGGGCTTTTTTTTGGGGGGGGGGAGAGACTGGTTCAAAAACAGGAACTGTCAGAAGGACCTCGGAGTCCTAGTGGACGATCCCTTAAACACGAGCCAGGCGTGTGCAGCAGCAGCAGTCAAAGCCAAGACAATCCTGGCTTTTGTATAAACAGGCATAGAATCAAAATCTCATGAAGTAGTAATAATGCTTTATAAACCTTTAGTAAGGCCACACCTGGAATACCTGCGTCCAGTTTTGGTCACCGTTAATATAAAAAAGAGGTTGGGACTTTGGGGGAAAGAAGTGCAGAGGAAAGCAATTGAGATGATTAAACGCCTGGAGACCAAGACGTAGCAGGAAGGGCTGCAGGATTTGAGTTTGGCCTGTCTAGAGAAAAGGAGGACTAGAGGGGAAGATAGCTGTATTCCGGTATTTGAGGGGCTGCCACAAAGAAGAGGGGGGGGGGGTCAACTTATTCTCCAAAGCCCCTGAGGGCAGGACAAGGAGCAACAGATGGAAACTAATCAAGGACAGAAACAACATAGAACTGAGGAGAAATTTCCTTACAGTGAGAAAAATTAGCCGGTGGAACAGCTTGCCTCCAGAAGTTGTGAGTGTTCCATCGCTGGAGGTTTTTAAGAAGAGGCTGGACAGCCACTTGTCTGAAATGCTAGAGGGTTTCCTGCTTGGGCAGGGGGCTGGACTAGAAGACCTCCAGGGTCCCTTCCCGCTCTTCCATTCCAGGGGCCTGTTGGAAGTGTGGGGGATCCTGTACAGGGGCCTTTAGAGAACCACCTGCCTCACTTCTAGGGCAGATTTGAGAAAGGGGGGGACCTGTCGGGGGTGGGGGGTCACCTGTGTCGAGGAGGAGCCGGACGATGTCGAAGTTGGAGTGGGAGACGCTGTAGTGGAGCGCCATGTTCCCGTTGCCGTCGGAGAGGTTGATGACGTGGGCCAGGAGCGCCGGGGAGAGCTCGCCCAAGGCCTGCAGGTACTTGGCCACCTTGCTGGCCCGGGAGGTCTTCTGGCTGGACACCCGGAACCATTCCCGCAGGACCAGGCTGCTGCTGGACAGCTGGGGGGGCCAAGCGGAGCAGAGGTCAAAGTGCACCCCTCGGCTCCCCCGCCTCGCAGGAGGTTTCCGCTTCTGGGGCTCCTTTTGCGCTCAGAGACGGGGAGGAAACCTCGTGACTCTTGCAAGCCTGGTCAGCCACTTTGGGGGGCAAAGCAGCCCTGGGATGGCCAACACGAATGGCCCCCCCCAAAAGCAGGGAAGCGGATGAATTAATTCGGGCTATTTGTGCAAGGATGTGGTGTCCCACCGGGCGCAGTGCGGCTTCTGCCAGACAGGGAGTCCAGACCCTCTGTTTGCCAGCTCTTCCGCCTCCCTCAACCCCAAGGGCCGGCTCCTGCGGCTACTCACCAGCTCTTTGCTCTTTGGGGCCCCTCTGCCGTGGCCCAGATGGGCCCTCACCACCAGGCAGGCCTCTCTCATCCACGGGCTCAGCTCAAACCTGCCGGAGAGGCCGATTGGGGTCAGCCGGCTGAGTGACCCTTTGGGGGACACAACGCATCCGGCACGGATGGCAGCCGGTGCAAGAAAACTGACCGGAACCTCCAGATGGACTCGCAAAACCAGTAGTGGCCATTTCCAGCTTAATGGTTCCGATTTGGACCCCTCTGCCAAATCTTAGAACCCCCTGAAAGCCTCTTTTTTTGGGGGGGGAACAGAGGGGGCCTCCCCTCATTTCTGATCTCCCAAAAGCCAGGGTCTTCCTCTTCTACTTTTGAGGGATGCTAAGGTTTGTGATTGGCTGGTACGGTGTCTTCTCTGGATTTTAATTCAGGTTATTTTAGATTTTAACGTTTCTCCAGATTTTACTTGCAAGTTATTTTAGATTTTAAAGTTTCTCCAGATTCTAGCTCAGATTCCTGAAGATCCAGAGCAGGGCTGTTTTTCCAGACAGTCCTTCAGACCGAAAGGGGTTGGAAGCGATTTTTCTAACCTCCAGTCCAATATTTTCCCCTCTTGCGCAGGGGGGGAGTTCAACTCCCAGAATTCCCCCGCCAGCTGGCTGCGGCATGAAGCATCCCAGCCAAGCGCAGCTTGATTTAGGGAAGAAGGGACATACGTGCCCCCTGGGATGCTTATAAGATTCCAGCCTCAGTGGCATCCCTTGCAGTTGGATGTACCCATTTTACAGAAGAGAGGAACTGAGGCTGGAGTTGGTGAGGGTGGGAAAATCCAGACCTTTCCCTGCAAGGAAGGTCCGGAAGAGGTCTTAGAATCTTAGAATGACAAAGAGTTGGAAGGGACCTTGGAGGTCTTCTAGTCCAACCCCCTGCTTAGGCAGGAAACTCTTATGGTTTGAGGGTCTGGGGTCCTTCACGCTCTTACCTCTCTTTGACTTTGGGAGTTGCTCCTCCATGTCCGGCAGCATCTTCAGGATCAGGGCCCGGCCTTGGGTGGCCTGGGGCTGCCTCTGTGCCCGGGCTCCCTTCCTCATCCTCGCTGCTGTCGCTGACATCCAGGCTGGCAGCAACCTCATCCTCCTCCAAGTCACCAACTGTCTCACTGAAGGAGCTGTGGGGAGATCCCTCTCCTGGGGACCCCTCCTCCTCCTCCTCCTCCTCTTCCTCCTCCTCCTCCTCACTAGAGGTGCTCTCATACCTGCCATGAGAGAGGGCGTCAGAGGAGGGCCGGGGTCCCAGGACCCTTGGATACCTGCCATGGCCCCAGGTGTGACCCCAGGCTCACAGCTGCCTTCCCGACCCATCTTGTCCACCCCTCTGCAATCTTATCAAGACCCCCAACAGAGTCCCTCAATCAAGGCAGGGAAGCCAAAGCCCCCCTCTTGCCAGCTGCTCCTGAACAGGGCAGGGGTCTCTTCCTAGGCCCCTTTGGTACCTCCCACTCCCCTCCGAAGGACCCAAGCGTGTATTCCGGATGAGGGTTCTGCAAGTGCTGGCGTTTGGGGGTAGACTGCCTCTGGTCATGGAGGCTACATCCAAAGGGATAGGAAGCCCCTGTGGCTGAGACCAAGCTGCCAAGGAGTTGGGGGCAACATTGAGCAAGGGGACCATCAGCCACATCCTCCCTCTACCCCCCCCCCCAGGCTGTGTGGGGCCCTGCGATCGGTCCACCCCTCGGCTTTTTCTCCCACCAAAGGAAAGGAGAGGTCCGTACTCGCCATTCAGGAGGCCCACAAACTGGAGGGTCTTCTTCCCGCTGCCCCCCGGCTCTGCTTTGGCCGGGCTGTCCAGCCGCTTCATTATGGACTTCAGAGCACCTGCAGAGGAAGGGGAGGGGCGGGGGAGGGGAGGATGGGGGAGGAGAGGACCCCTCATCACAATGATGTTATTACTAAATAGATACCCTGCCTTTACGGATACCGTGTTTCCCCGAAAATAAGACCGGGTCTTGTATTAATTTTTGCTCCAAAAGACGCATTAGGTCTTATTTCCCAGGTGGGTCTTATTTTGGGGGAAATATGGTAATAAAGGCATCCATCTGGCTGACGATCTTAACTGGGTTTTATTTTGGGGGTAGAGCTTATATTATGAGCATCCTGAAAAATCATGCTAGGTCTTATTTTTGGGGAAACACATTACTCCTTGAATTACGACTGCAGCTGGGGCCTGGTGTGTGTGTGTGTGTGTGTTTGTGGTTTGGGGGTCTCTGTGTGGTGAGAAAAGCTGCTCTACATTTTTAGAGGCAGCAAGAAAATGTAGAGAAGTCATTTCAAGCTGCATTGTGAAGGTGTGTCTTAAGGGGCCCTCGACTGACGTAGGGCAGGAGTGAGTGGGGGGCTTCAGCTTGGACCTCGCGTGCTGCACCTGACGGTTGCACTCACCAGACCCCGAGACCCCCTCTGCCCCGTTTGGCTCGTGGCTGCCCTTGTCGCCCAAAGGTCGGCCAGCATCTGGTTCACCCTCTGTGGTCTGCAAAGCCAGCTGGACCGGCGTCCCTTCCTTGTCACTTGTGGGCTGCCTCGCATCTTCTGAGCCGGACCCCTCCCCAGCCGTGCCGTGATCAGGTGTTGCTGCTGTGGATTCGAGGTGCCCTTTCTGGCCCTCTTGCTCCGTCCCCAGGGGGACCGGTGACGTTTTCTGTTGTGAGTCTTTGGCGGGCTTTGCTTCTGCATTTGATCCTCCTTGCAAGTTGCAACCGACTCCTACATGGGACACTTGCAGGAAACTCTGGACGCTGGCCTCCACCGTTTCGATGTGGCTGCCCACAGCCTGGCACCGGGTGGGCGTCACAGCCTCCACGCAGGCTTCAGCCATCTCCGGACAGGCCAAGGTCGCTTGGCTGACCAGGCTGCCTGGCCTGCGGGAGCAAACCTCCACCCTCAACTCCTCCAGTTCCTCGGTGGCCTCCTTGAGGTGCCCCTCCAGCATGGCGATGACGGCCTGTTGATGCTGGACTCTCTGCTGCACCAGCTGCATCTCCTCCTCTGCGGCCGACGAAACCCCAAGGAAGGACTCCATCACCCACACCTCTGCGTCGCACGTCTCCGTCTCGCACCCAACGGCCACTTCCTGGCACGGTCTTTGGCTCCGGTAGTAGCAAACGACTTCAGTCATGTCCACCTCCTCTCCGACTCCGATGGACCTCTGGCCAGGCTGCTCTGCTCTTGAGGGCCGGACCACTCCTCTGCTCTTCCCAGCCCTCTCCGGACCGGTCAGCCTCTCGGTCAGTTTCTTCAGTTCTGCAATCTTACTTGTCCTCCCTTTGGTCGTCTCTCCCTCACTCTCAGGCTGGGGCCCTCCTGTGTCCAGACAAGCAGCCCCATCTGTGAGGGCTTGTCTTGGGGGGAAGCGGAAGACCCCCGACTCCTCAGTTTCGGCCTCCCCTTTCTCCCCCAAGCCAGCCACCAGTTGCTCCTTCTCCTGCTTCAGCTGGCAGATCTGCTCCTCCAGGAGAGGGATCAACTTCACTTGCTCCTCCAGCTCCTTCAGTTGCTTGAGAGCGGCAGCCATCTGCTCTCGGACGTGATGGAGGTGTGCAGGGCTCACTGCCGGAACTGGGGTGCTCCTTCCTGAATTAGGGGGGCTTGTCTTCAGGGGCTCAGCCTGGCCGTCCCCAGATAGAGAGGACGCAGAGTTGGGGGGACACGTGCTGTTTTTGGAAGGGTCCGTCCTCTTTGGCACTGCAGGCCCTCCACCGGTCAGCAAACTCAGCTGTGCCTCCTCCAGCCTCCTGCTGGTCTCCAGCAAGGTGTTCTCCACCTGGTTGCCTCTCCCCACTGAATCGGGAGACGCTGGAGGGAGACGCTGGGCAGCGGGCGCAGGAGACGTCGGGAAGGAGCCGTCTTTGCCGGCGAGGTCCTTGGCTTCGTAGGAAGCAGTTCGGGGCCGTGGGGGGAAGGCGGGCTTCCCGTCCTCACTGGTGGTGGAGGAAAGGGACTCGGTGGAGGCCCAGCCCCCCATTTGGCTGCGGGGGAAGCTCTGGGCTTGCTTGGACCCCTTCGCTTTGCGATGGAGGGGCAGCTTCCGGAGGGTCTGGCCTCTCTCAATGTCGTCCACATACTTGAGGAAGTCTAGATCCAGCAGGAAGCCGTAGGGGGTTTCCACCGAGTAAGGCATCTTCTCCCTGCCCTGGTCCTGATCCGGGTACAAGAAAGGACGAGCCACACCTGGAAGCCAAACAGAGACAGCGTGAATGCTTGGGGGGGGGGGTAGCTGTGTATTGTTCTTGGGGAAATGACTCCTGTCCTGGGAGGACTTCACCCCCTTCAAAAAGAGACTAGAAGACCTCCAAGGTCCCTTCCAACTTTGTTATTCTGTGTTCTTTGCTCCCTTCCCCCGAGTTACAGCTCCTTTGCACAGTGGCAGGTAGGACAGCGCTCCAGAGGGTCAACGTCATTGCCCAGAGGATCATGGGTTGCCCCCTCCCCTCTTTGGAGGAGCTTTATAGCTCCTGTTGCCTTAAGAAAGTTCAAAACATCCTTAAAGATCCATCTCATCCTGGGCACCTTTTTTTTTTTTTTTTTTAACTATTACCCTCTGGCAGACGGTACAGGGCAATAAAAACAAGGACAAAGAGGCTGTAAAACAGCTTCTATCCCAGAGCAGTAACTATATTGGACTCTACTGTAGAGTGCAATATTAATGCAGTATCAGAGGTTTTCAATTTAATTGTATAGAATGTGAAGGATGTGTGTTTGTGTTTTATTTTTATAGTTCCCTTATGTATAATGTACCCTGAAGATGGCATTTAATTTCGTTGTACAAGGTGCAATGACAATAAAGTAAACTTAAACCTTTGGGGAGTTTCTGGAGCACCTCCCAGGTCACCTGGGTTCAGAAGTGCAAAAAACCCCACAGGGACCCCAAACACTGACCCAGACTGATTGATTGATTGATTGGTTGATTCCTTCCTTCCTTCCTTTCCCTTCCTCTAACCTCTCCAGGAGAGGGCCATCGAGGAGCAGCCCTTCTCAGGGACACGACTGGGGCCAGGAAGGCCAAAGTCCGGCCCTCGGCTGCTGTCCACCTGCCCATTCCCCTTCCTGTTGGAGGAGCCCAGCCCCCCCCCCCAAGGACTGCCCCGCTCCATTGTTCCCAGATTCCCAGTTTTGGGGGCAGCCGTTAATTTTTCACTTTTGAAACCTCCATCTTCACCATCTGTCCTTCCTTGTTACCTGTAGAGCCCTGGTCAAGGTGTGGTACCCGGGCCATTCCTGCTTCCGGGGTCCCCCAAAGCCCAGCTCTCCCCAAGGGTGGGGTCCACCTGCAGAGAAAGAACACCGGAGTTGAAAAATCGGGTTGGTCGTGTGATAACCTGCTTAACGACCGGCATGGTTTATGACCGTAAATCTGGGCTGAATTATGGTGGTAAGTTGAGGGCTGCCTGCATTGATTCGTTGGGTCCCAGCATCAGAGATCCGAAAATGAGGAACTGCGGTTGATCAGCAGCTGAATGTGAATCATCATCAGCCCCACCGAGTCTGCAGAGGAGACCAAGACCGGTTTGAATAGCAGAATGACAGAGCTGGAAGGGGTCTCAGAGGTCTTCTAGTCCAACCCCTCCTCAGGGAGGGCACCCCATCCCATTCCCAACAAACGGCTGTCCAATCTCTTCTTAAAAACCTTGGTAGAGCCTTGGTAGTACAGTGGTCTAAGGCACCCTGTTATTAAGCTGGTTATTAAGACCAGCTGCCTGCAATTACTGCAGGTTCGAATCTCACCAGGCTCAAGGTTGACTCAGCCTTCCATCCTTTCTAAGGTAGGTGAAATGAGGACCCAGATTGTGGGGGGCAATAAGCTGACTTTGTATAAATGTACAAAAGAATGAAGGCTATTGCTTAACGCATTGTAAGCCGCCCTGAGTCTCCGGAGAAGGGCGGCATATAAATCAAATTAAAAACAAACAAAAAACAAAAAACCTCCAGTGTTGGAGCCTCTAAGGCAAGAGCTGTGATGGGGCAAAGGGAGGCGGCCCAGCCTTCCGTCAGGGGACTTGGATTAGGAGCCTTGCACTGAGCAGGGGGTTGGACTGGATGGCCTCAAGGCCCCCCCCCCACCGACACTTTCTCAGCAGAAAAGGACTATCTGTGGAAAGGTGGGGGAGGGGAAGTGGCCAAGGTGGATTTAACAAGCCTCAGCACGGACTTTGGGCCACAAGGGCCCCCCTGAAATTTATTGATACGTCTTTGCAAAATGTATTGGTTGCATAGGGTAACTCTAAGCGGTTTACAATCTTTTAAGTGACTTTGTTAATTATATGTCATTGATATATATGATATAGGATGACATGACACTATACTATACATTATATTCTATTAATATTCTATTATATTTTATTATTAATATATTACATTACATTATATTTATTATATTACATTATTATATTTATTATATTATATTTATATTATATTTATATTATATTAGTATATTACACTGCACTACACTACATTGCATTATTAAGAATTACCTAGTGGCGATAAAAGCAGTAAAGTGTACTCATTGTGCTGCTCTTATTGCGTCATCAGAGAACCGCCCGGCTGCCCTGTTTAGGGTGACCTGCTCCTTGCTCCATAAGGGAGCACGGAGAACCCCTTGGAGGGTAGAGCCGAGGACTTTGTTCAGTATCTGCATGACAAAATCACTCAGGTTCGGGAAGGTCTGGACTCCAACTGGGTAGTTCCAGGGGGGACGACTGAGGCAGGTCTTGAGAATGTTATCTGGGATGAGTTTAATCCTGTGACCCCCGACGACGTGGACAGGATTCTGGGTAGACTGAACGCGACCACATCTTTGCTGGACCCGTGTCCCTCCTGGTTAGTGCTGGCTTGTCGGGAGGTGACGCAAGGCTGGCTCCAGGGGATTATAAATGCTTCATTGGGTGATGGTGACTTCCCCGCTACCTTGAAAGAGGTGGTGGTGAGGCCTCTCCTCAAGAAGCCTTCCCTGGACCCGGCTGTATTGGCTAATTATCGTCCGGTCTCCAACCTTCACTTTGTGGTGAAGGTTGTTGAGAGTGTGGTAGCGCGACAGCTACCCCAGTACCTGGATGAAACAAAGTATCTGGATCCGTTCCAGTCGGGCTTCAGACAGGGGTACAGCACAGAAACGGCATTGGTCGCGTTGGTGGATGATCTCTGGAGGGCTCGGGACAGGGGTTGCTCCTCTGTCCTAGTCCTATTAGATCTCTCAGTGGCTTTTGATACCATCGACCATGGTACCATGCTGCACCGGCTGGAGGGGTTAGGAATAGGGGGCACCGTGCTTCGGTGGTTCTCCTCCTTCCTCTCCGACCGCTCGCAGTTTGTGTTGGCAGGGGGGCAGAGGTCGACCTCGAGGCGTCTCGCATGGGGAGTGCCACAATGGTCGGTCCTCTCGCCTCTCCTGTTCAACATTTATGTGAAACCACTGGGTGAGATCATCCATGGTTTTGGGGTGAAGTGTCATCTGTACGCGGATGATACTCAGCTGTACATCTCCACCCCAGACCACCCCAATGATGCCCTTGATGTGATGTCTCGCTGCCTGGAGGCTGTGCGGGTCTGGATGGGGAGGAACAGGCTAAGACTCAACCCTTCCAAGACCGAGTGGCTGTGGCTGCCAGCATCCCGATATAGTCAGCTGGTGCCATCACTGACTATTGGGGGCGAATTGCTGGCCCCCACGGAGAGGCCTCGCAACGTGGGTGTCCTCCTGGACTCACGTCTGTCTTTAGAAGAGCATTTGACGGTTGTGACCGGGAGGATTTTTCATCAGGTTTGCCTGATCCACCAGTTGCGTCCCTTTCTGGATCGGGACTCTCTACACACAGTCACTCATGCCCTCATCACTTCCTGCCTGGACTACTGTAACGCTCTCTACATGGGGCTCCCCTTGAGGAGCACCCGGAGGCTCCAACTGGCACAGAGTGCGGCCGCGCGGGTGGTTATGGGAGCGACATGACGTTCCCATGTAATGCCTCTCCTGCGCGAGCTGCACTGGTTCCCGGTGGTCTTCCGGGTGCGCTTCAAGGTTTTGGTTACCACCTCTAGAGCGCTCCATGGCTTAGGACCTGGGTACTTACAAGACCGCCTGCTGCTACCAATAGCCTCCCACCAGCCAGTACACTCCCACAGAGAGGGGCTCCTCCGGGTGCTGTCGGCCAAACAATGTCGACTGGCGGCCCCCAGGGGGAGAGCCTTCTCTGTGGGGGCACCTACTATCTGGAACGAGCTCCCCCCGGAGATACGCACCATCCGCCACGCTCTCAAGACCTTTTTATTCCATCAGGCTGGCCTGGCCTAATTTTTTCCCTTTCGCCCCTTTTTAAAACGCAACTTTTAATTCGTTCTTAATTTATTGGGGTGTTTTAAATCTGTCTTCCGCCAAATTGTTTAATTCGGTTTTATTCAGTTTTAAATTTTGTATTTATGTGTTTTTATCCTGTGGCTGTTCCCCGCCCTGAGTCCTCCGGGAGTAGGGCGGTATACAAATCAAATAAACTATAACTGTAAACTATTATATTACTATTAATAGAGAAGAGTTCGTTGCTGCCGCGGTGCTCACAAGGGGAAGCCACAGCAGCTGCAGATGTGCAGAGGGACCTGCCCGGTGAAACAGCTGGGAGGGGGAGGGGGAGGGGGCGAGGAGCCCGCGGATTCCCGACGGGATGACCAGGCGACGCCCCAGAAGAAGCGGCCGGAGGAAGGCGGTCCCCCGCGCCCCCTGCGGCCTTGGAAGGAGCCCGGACAAAGGCAGGAAACGGCCGAGGACCTGCCAAGTGCTCCAAAGGCGACCCACACGCGCACTCAACCCACGCCCGGAGCCCCCCCTCCTCCTCCTCCTTTCCACGGCGGGACCCAGGAAAGCGCTTCCAAATTTGGGCCAGTCCGCAGTTGTGAGTCACACAATCCTCGCGTACACAACGGAGGAGGCGGAGGCGGGGGGGGGAGGAGGAGGAGGGGACCCCGCGAGGCTCCGCGGACGGTCCATCGGCCCCGCCACAAACCTCGCCCGGAAAGCGAGAGTTGGCTCGGCATCCGGAGCGCTCCCCTCCAAGGACCCCCCTCGCCCCCCACCGCTCCTGCCGGCTGTCCGGTTGGCAGCTGACCCCGCCGCAGTCCGGGCCTTGGCTGTTTGCCAGACGGCCCCTCCCTCAAGCCTCCCCGACCCCCCGACCGCAGGCCAGCTTTTGACTTGGGGTCCGGGGCTCCCCGCGCGCAACTCGGCTTCTCCTGCCTGTCTCCGAGAGTCCCGAAGGCAGGATTAACCCCCACGCGGACCCTTCCTCCGCTTTCCCAGGTGCCGACAGGTGTCCTGAGGACTAGCAACTTGGCTTGTCCTTTGAGTCCCTCGAGACAGGTGGGAAGTGCCGGCTCTCCTTGGGGACCCGGGCAAAGACCCTCCGCCCCCCGCGTTCCTCGCAGCCTCTCCAGCGCCCCTTCGCCTTTCCCCGAGCATGTGCAGAGTGCCTCAGTCTGGGCTAGGCGGGGGGGGCAATCGGGCTGCGCCTGAGCCCTGCCCTCCCCTGCCCGTCCGCCCCCCGCCCCCCCCCCGACTTGCCTGCGCGCTCCGTGCCAGCGCCGGGCTCCCCTCCGGAGGGCGGCGGGCGGCGGGTTCCCTTCGGCCGGCGCCCAGCGAGCAGGTCCGGCTGCGGGCGGGCGGGCGCGCCCCTTCCCTTCTGGCGGGGGCCGCGGCGTGAGTCAGTGGCGACGGCTGCGCTCCAGCGCTTTCCAAGCGGAGCCGCGCCGCTTCCCATCTGGAGCTGGCCCGGGGCGGGCGGGGGAGGGAGCCTCGGATCGGGGAGTGGTCCGCCTTTCGCCCTCCCCTGCCGGAGCCCGCCCGGGGCAGAGACCGCCGCGGAGGGGCTGGGGGTGGGGGAACCCCGCGCTTCTCTTCCCGCTCCCTCGGGGCTCCCCGCTCCCCCTGCCGAGCCCCGCGTGGCCCCTTTGGGTGGGCTGAGTCTGCAAGGGACGCGCGGGGAGGGGAGGGGAGGGGTCGTGTGTGTCCCTGGAGTCCCACCGGCCCTCGTGGGCTGAGGGCTTCTCCGCCTGGCCTTGGGGGGGCTTTCTGGCTTCAACTGGGGAGAAACATCCCGGTTAGAGGTTGCTTGTTCCGAACTGATCCTGGCCCAGAGAGAAGCGACCCGGAATTGAGGAGAAAGTTCCTGAAAGGGAGGACAATTAACCATTGGAACAGCTTGCCACCAGAGGTTGTGGGGGCTCCATCACTGGAGGTTTTTAAGAAGAGACTGGACGGCCACTTGCCAGGAATGCTCTAGGGGTCTCCTGCTTGAGCCGGGGGCTGGACTAGAAGACCTCCAAGGTCCCTTCCAGCTCTGTTCTGATTCAGAAAACACTGACTAGATCTGCCAAATGGGAAGACGCCTGCTGAGAAATCTCTTGAACCTGGCTAAAGAGGAGTGGGTGTGGAGCCTTCTTGGAAGGGCTGAAAGGACCGTATTGTAGCCTGGAGACAGATGATGTCATCAGCAGTTCCAAGGAGGCTCCACCCCCATTTGCACCACTCAGGTGACCCTGAGGACACACAGAAACCTCCAAGCGGCCTCAAGGACCCTCTAAAAAGGATGCAAATGACCAGCTTTGTCTGCAAGGAGTATCAATCCTTCCCTTCCTCTCCATCCAGTAGCAGAACGGAAGAAGCTTCTTGGACGAGAAGCAAAACGTCTTCAAAGAAAACCCAGAAAGTCCAGGTGCCTCTTGAAAAAAGGGCCTTTGGGTCCCAGGGACAAGACTGTGGAAATCATAGTTCGAAGAGCCGCCAGGGAAAAGCTTTGCAAGTCTCAAAACAAGGAGGTATTTCTAGAGAGTGGGAGGCCTTCAGTCTGGAGACAGGAAGTTTTCAGGAAGAAGGTTGGGTGACCATTTGCTAGGATAGTCCAGAATTCCTGGCCGGGGCAGGGGGTTGGTCTAGAAGACCTCCCAGAGCCCGTCCACCCTCTTCGTCTTGTAAACTTGCAATAGGGATTTAAATACTTCTAACTGGCTGCGGTTGGAAATAGCACAGGAGGTTACCCCAGGGGTCTCCAATCTTGGCAACTTTAAGCTTGGCAGATTTCAACTCCCAGAATCCCCCAGCTGGCTGGGGAATTCTGGGAGTTGAAATCTGCCAAGCTTAAAGTTGCCAAGATTGGAGACCCCTGGAACTTTTCTCTGACCTAGAAATAATCAGTAAAAGAAATTAACACAAAACGGAGTGTTAACATTTGCTTTTTGTTTAGCTGTTTGAAAAGTTGTTTTTAAAAGCAAACCATAAACTTTCTAAGAAACATTCTGGTTGCAAGAAACTAGGTAAGAATGGCTTGTTCCTGTGCTAAAAGCCAGTGAAAAAAATTGACTAAATCATATTTCAAGCAAGAAGTGGAGAAAGATAAGGATGACTTTATATCTCTTTAAAAAAAAAAACATCTTTCAGATTCACTACAGCAGGGGTCTACAAATTTGGTAATTTTAAGAATGGTGAATGTCAACTCCCAGAATTCTCCAGCCAGCTAGTCCACAAGTCTTAAGGTTGCCAATATTCCTATCAGGAGGGAATTCTGGGAGTTGAAGTCCACAAGTCTTAAAAGTTGCCAATATTCCTATCGGGGAATTCTGGGAGTTGAAGTCCACAAGTCTTAAGGTTGCCAATATTCCTATCGGGGAATTCTGGGAGTTGAAGTCCACAAGTCTTAAGGTTGCCAAAATTCCTATCAGGGAATTCTGGGAGTTGAAGTCCACAAGTCTTAAGGTTGCCAATATTCCTATCGGGGAATTCTGGGAGTTGAAGTCCACAAGTCTTAAGGTTGCTAATATTCCTATCGGGGAATTCTGGGAGTTGAAGTCCACAAGTCTTAAGGTTGCCAAAATTCCTATCGAGGAATTCTGGGAGTTGAAGTCCACAAGTCTTAAGGTTGCCAAAATTCCTATCGGGGAATTCTGGGAGTTGAAGTCCACAAGTCTTAAGGTTGCCAAAATTCCTATCGAGGAATTCTGGGAGTTGAAGTCCACAAGTCTTAAGGTTGCCAATATTCCTATCGGGAGGGAATTCTGGGAGTTGAAGTCCACAAGTCTTAAAGTTCTGGAGACCCCTGCAGTACAGTTTTAAAAGCCCGCCTGCCCCAGTGCACAAGCCACCTTCGCAGGATTACAGCCAAGAGCCCCGTGAGAACCTCAGGAAACCAATCAAAGCAGCAGGAAGCGACTGCAGGGCGTTGCCGGGTGAAGCTGCCCTCGGTGTGGCCTGAGCAGGCTTGACCTGGGTGGACCCTGGCCTGGCCACGTCTCTCCAATTAGGAAGGGTGGGAAAATTCCCAACGGAGATTGGGAAATGGGTTCAAGCAGGGAAGGGGGTTATGGGGAGAAGCCAATGTCCGTCCCCCCCCATCCCCGTGGGGGTGCTCCGATTCAGCTTCTGAGCCAACAGAATGCAAACGGAGGCTAGATCACAGAATAACAGAGTTGGACGGGACCTTGGAGGTCATCCAGTCCAGCCCCCTGCTAAGTAGGAGACCCTATATTGTTCCAGGACAAATGGTTGTCCAATCTCTTCTTAAAAACCTCCAGTATTGGAGCACCCACAACTTCTGGAGGCAAGGAGTTCCACTGATTAATTGTTCTAAATTTCTCCTTAGTTCGAGTTTGCTTCTTTCCCGGATAAATTTTCATCCATTGGTTCTTGTCTTTTTCTTTGGAGAATAGGTGGACCCCCTCTTTTCTATGACGGCCCCTCAAATATTGGAACTCTGCTATCATGTCACCCCCTAATCCTTCTTTTCATTAAACTAGATATATCTAATTTTGCAAACATTCTTCATATGTTTTAACCTCCAGCCTCCTAAATCAGGAATCTCCAACCTTGGACACTTTAAGCCTGGAGGACTTCAACTCCCAGAATTCCCCAGCTGGGGAATTCTGGGAGTTGAAGTCCACCAGGCTTAAAATGGCCAAGGTTGGAGACCCCTGTCCTAAATCCCCTTTGTTGCTCTTCTCTGCAATCTTTCCAGAGTCTCTACATCTTTTTTTTTTGTATTGAGACCAATATGTAACATGTAATACAGCTAGTCCTCAACTTATGACCATAATGGAGCCCAAAATTTAAGTGAGAAATTTGTTAAGCGAGTTTGCTCCATTTTACAACTGTCCTCACCTCGTTTGTTAAGTGAGTCACGGCAGTGCTTAAATTAGTAACCCGCGTCGTTAAAGGGAACCTGGGTTCCCCCATTGACTTGGCTCGTTGGAAGGTCATAAAAGGGGATCACATGACCCCGGGACACTGCAACTGCCATAAATGTGAGTCAGTTGGCAATCCCCTGAATACAAATCACATGACGGGGTGGGGGTGGGGGGGAGGAATGCTACAAAGATCGTAAGTCCCTTTTTTCAGTGCCATCGTAACTTTGAACGGTCACTAAATGCGCTGTTGTAAGTCAAGGACTACCTGCAGGGTGACCCAATCCGGATGGCGTATTCTGTGTGGGGTCTTAGGCAGGTTTTAGAGAGATCCTGTACCCAGGATCAGCCAGGAAGGGGTGAGAGTCGCCGTTTAAAGCCTCCCCGGAGACACATTTTGGGACCCCCACATCAGACAAACGACTTCTAAAACTAAAATCCTACGGCATCTCCAGACCCCTCCATGCATAGATAGCTGCGTTTCTGTCAAACAGGCAACAAGTGGTCAAAATAGGGAGCGTCCTATCAAACCCTGCACCTGTTAACAGGGGTGTCCCCCAAGGCAGCGTTTTAGGACCTGCACTCTTTATACTTTAGATAAATGACCTTTGCAATCATATTATAAGCAACTGCGTCCTCTTTGCTGATGATGTCAAACTATTCAATGCCACCGACAATGCTGTTACCCTACAAAAGGACCTCGGCTATGTGTCAGAATGGTCAAACAATTGGCAACCCCAAATCTCTACCAACAAATGCTCCGTCTTACACATTGGCAAAAAGAACCAGAACACAAAGTACAAGCCAAGTGGACATGACCTCATAGATGACCCTCACTCTGTCAAGGACCTTGGAGTACTCATATCTAATGATCTAAGTGCCAAAGCCCACTGGAACAGCATTGCCAAAAAGGCATTAAGAGCTGTAAACCTAATCTTGCGTAGTTTCTTCTCCGGTAATATCACACTACTAAGCAGAGCATACAAATCATTTGCTAGACCAATTCTCGAATACAGCTCATCTGTCTGGAACCCGCACTGCATATCGGACATTAATACAATTGAGCGCGTCCAGAAATATTTCACAAGAAGATCCTCCACTCCTCTGCTTGCAACAGAATTCCTTATGCCACCAGACTTGAAATTCTAGGCTTAGGAAACTTAGAACTACGCCACCTTCGGTATGACCTCAGCATGGCTCATAAAATTATCTGCTACAATGTCCTACCAGCCAATGACTATTTCAGTTTCAACCACAACAATACACGAGCACACAATACATTCAGACTTAAAGTGAACTGCTCCAAACTCGATTGCAGAAAATATGACTTCAGCTCCTTAATATCTATATGAAGCCGCTGGGTGAGATCATTCGTGGTTTTGGGGAGAGGTATCACCAATATGCGGATGATACCCAGCTTTATATCTCCACCCCGGATCACCCTCGGGATGCCCTTTCTGTGATGTCCCGTTGCCTGGAGGCGGTGCTGGCTTGGATGGGTAGGAACAGACTCAGACTCAACCCATCCAAGACTGAGTGGCTGTGGATGCTGGCATCTCGGGATCTAGAGGTACCATCTTTAGTGATAGGAGGGGAGACTCTTACCCCCTCTGCTAGGGTTCGCAATCTAGGTGTCCTCCTGGATTCTCGGCTGTCCATGGATGACCATTTGACGGTCGTAGCCAGGGGGGCCTTCGCACAAGTACGTCTTGTGCGCCAGTTGTGCCCTTTCCTAGACCGAGATGCCCTCGCCATGGTTGCCCACGCCCTTGTTACTTCTCGGTTGAATTACTGCAACGCCTTCTACATGGGGCTGCCCTTGGGATGCATCCGGAGGCTCCAGCTGGTCCAGAATGCGGCCGCACGGGTAGTTACGGGAGTTCCTTGTTACTCCCGTGCAACACCTCTCCTGCGCGAGCTGCACTGGCTGCCGGTTGCTCTCCAAGTCCGTTTCAAGGTGCTGGTGCTCACCTATAAAGCCCTACATGGCTTAGGCCCGGGGTACTTGCAGGACCATCCTCTGCCTTCCTCCCACCGTCCCGTGCGCTCCCACAGAGCAGGCCTCCTCAGGGTGCCGTCGGCCAAACAATGTCGACTGGCGGCCCCCAGGGGGAGAGCGTTCTCTGTCGGAGCGCCGACCCTCTGGAATGATTTGCCCACCAAGCTCAGGATGGCCCCCGACCTCCTTTCCTTCCGTCGCGAACTGAAGACGTGGCTCTTCCGTCAAATAACTTGATCTGCTAGGCGTTGCACAAACTGTAATAATTTTAAATATGGTTTTTAAGGGGTTTTTTAACTTATTTTGTTATTTTGTGATTTGTATTATTGATTGTTGTTGTAAGCCGCCCTGAGTCCTTCGGGAGAATAGCTAGGGTTGCCAGGTGTCCACTATTTGAGTGGACAGTCCGCTTTTTTCACATTATGTTCACTATTTTTTTTCACAAAATAGTGGACATTTTTTTTTATTCAAAAGCTTTATGATGAAACGGTACGTAATCTAAAGCTGTACAGTCTAAGAGAATAAGGATAGGAGAATCGCGTCTTGTCTTTTTTTTCATAAGTTAGAATGAGACAAAGATCGAATATCCATTGAACTCGATTCTCCGAAAAAATTAATGATGAGATTAAAATAAAAATATATTATAAAATTATGTACAGTTCACATTTTTAAAATGTATTGTAGTTTGTGTCGACTGACCTAAAATGGCATGTTAAAATGTTTGTAAGAAATATATAATTTAATTGTAATTTTTTTTTATTTTTTTACTGCTTAACCCCCCCACCCCACCCCACCCGGCTTGTCCGCTATTTTTTGGAAGCAGACCTGGCAACCCTAAGAATAGCAGCATATAAATCGCAAAAATAAAATAAAATAAATAAATAAACAGAGTGGTCAATACCGGGAATGCGCTACCTGACTCTGGTTTCATCTCAAAACCCCCCAAATTTTAACCTAAGACTGTCTACTGTTGACCTCACCCCATTCCTAAGAGGTCTGTAAGGGGCCTGCATAAGAGCACCAGCAGGCCTACCATCCCTGTCCTAATGTCCCCTTTAATTGTATTCATTTTATGTATTCAATTCACGCTTATACTTATATATATATTATCTA
The DNA here is from genome assembly GCF_029215685.1 of Pituophis catenifer annectens. Lineage (NCBI taxonomy): Eukaryota > Metazoa > Chordata > Lepidosauria > Squamata > Colubridae > Pituophis > Pituophis catenifer. Next base: position 354,610,248 of record NW_027256881.1, on the reverse strand, counting down.
ATATGAACTCAACAAAATAAAAAAAAATCTGATCAGATTTGATCGGGAAAGTGCTACCAGGATCTTCCCGATATATATTTTTTATTTTTGAAAGAGAAGTCAGCCTGGCAGAGAAAGATGGCTCCCCCCCCCCAATGACGGATGGTTGCAGGACGGATGTTCAGGCAGGATTTGGCATTTCTGTCCGTTTCTCGACAGGTTCTTGTTGGAGGAGGAGAGGGTGAAAGGTCTCGCTCTTGAAAGGCAGCTCAAAGGATGGAAGCTGTTCCGAGGAAAGACGCTTTTTGCAATTGACGGATGGGTCGTGGCTGATGGTGTTGAAGTGGTTTTGGGATTTGCACCCGAGGCGCCAAGGACCGTCGGTGCTGCCTTTGCTCCCTTTGGCTACAGTCCTACTTCTATTTCTATTTGCAGGTTTTGTATTTTGTTATCTTCTTCAGTTCCTCCTCCCCTCTCCTCTCCTCCCCTCCTCTCTGTCTCTTATCCTCCTCTCCCTTTCCCTTCCCTTCCCTCCCCTCTTCCCTTCCCTTCCTTCTCCTCTCTCCCCTCCCCTCTCCTCTCTTATCTCCCCTCCCCCTCCCCTCCCTTCCCCTCTTTTCTGTTATCTCCTCTTCCCCTCCTCTCTGTCTCTTATCCTCTTCTCCCCTTCCCTTTCCTTCCCTCCCCTCTCCCCTTCCCTTCCTTTTCCTCTCTCTCCTCCCCTCTTCTCTGTTATCTCCCCTTCCCTCTCCCCTTCCCCTCTTCTCTCTCTTCTCCTCTCCTCTCTCCTCTCCCCTCTCCTCTCCTCTCCCTTCCTCTCCTCTCCCCTTTATTCTCCCCTCCTCTCTCCCCTCCTCCCCTCCCCTCCCCTATCTCTAGCTACTTGCCACATCCACGATACAGACCTTTTTTGTCTTTCTTATCAACAATTGTTAAGTCTGGGGGTGTTACGTGACAGGTGCCAGTCTGTTTGAATTCCACAGTCTGAGAGCACTTCAGCTCCTTCATTTTCTATACCTTTGTCTATTTTATGGTCCCACCAGTTCCTGCTTGCAGGCAAATGACATTTCTTGCAGATCTTCCCATGCCCCGTTGTTGCCACTTTGTCATGCCGCTGCTTGTAGTCGATCCGGGCAATCTTCTGGCAGCAGTTAACCAGGTGGCCCACCGTTTCTTCAGCTGCTCTATTTATTTATTTTGGAATTTATTTTGGCAGCCAGTATTAGCCCCTCGGTCTCTTTCTGGATGGCTGGACACCCTCAAAACAGACAACAACCAGAGCAAAAACAAAACGAAAGAAGCCATAGAGAGAAAACTGGTGGTCCATAAAGTTCCTGTCAATCAAACACCACTGAACAAATGCTGGAACTGGGTATGTCTCGTTTAATGAAAAGAAGAGCTATGGGGGTGACATCTCAGGAGCTGCCACAAAGAAGAGGGAGTCCATCTATTCTCCAAAGCACCAGAGGGAAGGACAAGAAGCAACGGGTGGAAACTGATCAAGGAGAGAAGCAACTTAGAACTAAGGAGAAATTTCCTGACAGTGAGAACCATTAATCAGTGGAACAACTTGCCTCCAGAAGTTGTGAATGCTCCAACACTGGATGTTTTTAAGAAGAGGTTGGACAAGATGTGTCTGAAATGGTCTAGGGTCTCCTGCTTGAGCAGGGGGCTGGACTAGAAGACCTCCAAGATCCCTTCCAACTCTATTCTGAATCTGTATCTTAAATTTTCTTGCTCTAAACCATTGCTAGGTCTTGTCGTTACTTGCTTTAACTGCTAGGGGTTTTTTTTGCACTTGGGTCAACATGCCTGAGAACCAAAAGGGGATCTCCAGCTGGGATCCAGGGCCGGCCACCCACCTCCAAGACAATCAGCCCATCCTGTCTCAGGAAGAGGGTCGGAGGTGGGAAGCCTCCTGGCTGCACTTCCTGAAGGGAAGGAAGGGAACCGAGCGCCTGCCTGCTGCCTGCGTTCCCTGGGGAGACGCCCATTGTCCTGCCCCACCACAAGCCAAGGACGGGACGGACGGTTTCCTGGAGAGCAGCAGGCAGCGGATGAAAGAAAAGCATCACATCCTTTAACCAGAGGAAATGCACACGGACCACAGAAAACATCCATTTTTGGAAAGCAACGTCTCTGCAACGTTTGATGGTCAAGGTTCGGCCTGTAACCCACATCCAGAAGAACAGCAGATACTCCTGATTTCTCCCGACCCCTTTGAACTTTCAACCTAGCTCCTATTCCTGGATAGCCGCGCCTGGCACCTTCCCTTCCCTGGCAATCTCAGGGATCCTAGCCAGGATTCCTAGGCTGCGTTAACAGAGGGATCGAATCAAGGTCATGTTAGTACTGCTCGGGGTGAAATGATCCCAGTTCAGACCGGATCGCCTGATCTGGTAGCAATGGAGGTGGATGGTTCGGAGAACCGGTAGCAAAAATCCCTGCCTCCTCACATGCCCAGCTGAATCGTGCATCAGAGGCTTTTTTTTTTGCTTTTAAAAGCAGTTTTTCTAATGCTTTTAAAAGTTAAAAAAAAAGCCTCCGATGATCGCGCGGCTCAGCTGGGATCATCAGAGGCTTTTAAAAGCATTTTTTCTGCAACCTCTTCGGCAGAGGAGGTTGTAGAAAAAATGCTTTTAAAAGTAAAAAAAAAAAAAAAGTTGGCCACACCCACCCAGTCACATTACACCCCCCCCACCAAGCCACGCCCACAGAACTGGTAGTAACAAATTTTACATTTCACCACTGGTACCGCTTTATAAACCCTTGGTAAAACCACACTTGGAATATTGCATCCAGTGTTGGTCATCCCACTATCAAAAGAGGTTTTGAGATGATTAGAAAAGGTGCAGAGAAGAGCAACTAGGCTGATTAAAGGACTGGAGGCTAAAATATATAGAATTTACAGATTAAGAGTTGGAAGGGACCTTATAGGTCATCTAGTCCAACCCCCCGCCTAAGCAGGAGACCCTACACTATTTCTGACAAATGGCAGCCCAGTCTCTTGTTGAAAGCCTCCAGGGATGAAGCTCCCACAACTTCCGAAGGCAACTTCTGCTCCATGGGTTGATTGTTCTCCCTGTCAGAAAGTTCCTCCTTATTTCCAGATTGAATGTGTGCTTTGGAGAATAGCTTGACCCCTTCCTCCTCTCTGGGGCAGCCCCTCAAATATTGGAAGACGGTTATCATGTCTCCCCTAGTCCTTCTCTTCCCTAGACTAGCTGCCCTAAAGAAGAGGGAGTCCAGCTATTCTCCAAAGCACTTGAAGGCAGAACAAAAATAAGGGATGGAAACTCGTCAAAGAAAGAGCAAACTTAGAACTAAGGAGAAATTTCCGAACAGTGAGAACAATCCATCAATGGAACAGCTTCAGTGGTGCCCCTGGTTCGGACCGGTTTGCAAGAACCGGTAGTAAAACTGGCAGGAGGCTCCGCCCACCAACCCAGACGTCGTCAGGAAGCTTCCGTGCGTGCGCACGCGCAGTCCCATTGCGAACCGGTAGTAAAAGTATAGCTTCCCCCAGAAGTTGTGGATGTGCCAACACTGGAGGTTTTTAAGAAGAGACTGGACAGCCATTTGTCTGAGGGTTGGACTAGATGACCTCCAAGGTCCCTTCCAATTCTTGTTATTGTGTTATTCGCCTCCCAGGAGAATGGCTGGCTCTCCTGCAGGGGCGTGCAAGTGGCAGAGCTGGCAACTGGAGAGGGGCATTCCCGCCACGGCACATCCTGTTCCAGACATGCCTTCCTCCCTCTGTGTTTATCCTGGCACAATGGGCACCGCAGAAGCTTTCCTGGAATCAGGCTGGCTGGGCATCGGGGGCCGAGAGCCTGACGGATGTGCTGCCAGCCTCGAGGCCTGGAGGGCAGGGTGGGGGGCAAGGTGAAGTCACCACCGGGCAGAGGTCACCGAAGGGAGGGACCGGCGGGAGAGCCAGAGGTGGCAAAAACAGGGCAGAGCCAATCGCGGCTGGGACGAAAACACGGCGCAAATTAAACATCTGGCCCAGTATTCAGAATTTTTTACTACTGGTTCTGTGGGCGTGGCTTGGTGGGCGTGGCAGGGAAAGGTTACTGCAAAATCCCCATTCCCTCCTGATCAGCTGGGACTCGGGAGGCGGAGAATAGATGGGGGCGGGGCCAGTCAGAGGTGGTATTTGCCGGTTCTCCGAACTACTCAAAATTTCTGCTACCGGTTCTCCAGAACTGGTCAGAACCTGCTGAAACCCACCTCTGATCTGACCATGTGTGAATGTCTGTTGTGGCCAGAAAAAACAGCAGTGCAAAGCAGACCAAATCGGGGACGGTGTGTGTGTGTGTGTTAGATTTCCTTTTCATGGGAAAAAGTGACTTTCACACTTTTCAAACTTTTCACATTGCAGCATCTCCATGGTCACGTGATCAAAATCCGGATCCCGGGCGCAGAAGTTGGCCGCCTGGCATCGACAGAGACGCCAAATTGGCACGGCCAAAATATTCAGGGCAGGGACCGTTTCCTGGATTCCTGCATTCCAGAGCCGAAGGGGGAAGGCTGGCTCCCTTCGCCACAAGGACAGAGGTTGCTCTCGGTCCCAGAGAAGGACGTGGCCAAATCGGCTTTTCTCCCCCACCCCCACCCACCCCCATGCAAAGGGCAGGCAGGCTTCCTGGGAAAGGAGGGTGTGAGGGAAACAAAGGGAGCCCCCAAGTTGCAAAAGGATTACAGAGATCCAGAACTTTCGTCTTTTGAAAATATCTTTAAAAAAAAAAAACCCCAGACAATAAAAATATTACAACATTGAGACTTTGGAAAAAGTGCAGAGAAGAGCAAGTAAGATGATTAACGGCCTGGAGTCTAAAACGAAGAGAGTAGAGTAGGAGTAGGAGTAGGAGTAGGAGTAGGAGTAGGAGTAGGAGTAGGAGTAGGAGTAGGAGTAGGAGTAGGAGTAGGAGTAGAATAGAATAGAATAGAATAGAATAGCTGCAGGATTTGGGTTTGGCTAGTGTAGAGAAAAGAAGGCGGGGGGGGAGGGGGCGGGGGATGGGCACACATGACAGCAGTATTCCAGGAGCTTTGAGAGGCTGCCCCAAAGAAGAGTGGGGGGGGGGTCCACTTATTTTCCAAAGCACCAGAAGGCAAGACAGGGAACGATGGATGGAAACTCATCAAGGAGAGAAGCAACCTGGAATTGAGCAGAAACTTCCTAACAGTGAGGACAATTAACCAGTGGAACAGCTGGCCACCAGAAGCTGTGGGAGCTCCAACACTGGAGGTTTTAAGAAGAGGCTGGACAGCCACCTGTCTGAAATGATATAGGCTGGACTAGAAGACCTCCAAGGTCCCTTCCAAGTCTGTTCTGTTCTGTTAATGATTTGGAAGGGGGTAACATCAGCCCGAAGCCTCCAATCTCCCGGGAACTTTTTTGGCTCTGAGCTAAGATTCTGGGAGAGAATTCCTTGTTCCTTTTTCTGCTTTTGCAAATCTAGAAACAAACAGGGCACAAAATGCCAAACCAATAAACCACGAAGTGGGCCTGATTCCCACAACCGATGGAAACGGGCTCCTGCAAGACAGGAAGCCACAGAGGAGCCCACCCACGTCAGCCAAGCTACCTCAAGGGCACAAGCTGTTCTGGGATGAGACAGCCTATATTCTGGCTGCTTTTGTGTGTGTGCATGTGTGTGTGTGTGCCTTTTCTTTGGCAAACTGGACACCTTCAATCAGAGGTGCAACTTTGTGAATCCCTGCCTGCAAGCCTTGGGGTTGGGATGGATGACCTCAGGATGCATTTCAGCTCCTTGTCCTGCCGCTCTGAAACTTTTCACTTGCCAGAAGATACAAAGCTCTGTGTGTGTGTGTCGTGCAGACTAAGCAACCTGACACTCCTGCAGCCAAGGCGGGGTTCCCAATCTTGCAAACCCAACTTTGGCTCCCAAACTCCAACGGTGGCTTCCCACCTCCCGACAATCTTGTGGCCCACACCTTTGGGGGTTAATCTGGGGGTGTTGCAAAGAGCGTGAGAAAGCTGGAGCCCGTCAAGCTGAGAGCCAGGGAAAGACAGATGTTGCTGTGTGTGTGTGTGTGTGTGTGTGTGTGTGTGTGTGTGTGTGGGGAGGGGCGGGGGCAGCCTCTTCTGCTGGCTTTCCTAGCGCGAGAGAGGCTGATTTATCTGGCCTCTTTGGGCCTGGTCCAGCCGAAAGAGGGGAAGCCTCCGCTTCCTTTCCTAGCAGGGAGAGCCAAAGGCTGCCAAGGCAAATGAACCATCTGGTGCCCCCAGGAAAGAAGAAAGGAAAAATAGAACCTGGCTTTAAAGCAACAATAACAAAAACAACAGACGCAAACGCCCCGAGATTCCCACGCAATCCGAGCTTTGGCTCTGCCGCTCAAGGCCAAACGTTCCTTTCGGGCTGAAGAGACGGTTGCACAGAAGGATCCCTTTGGGTCCCCGTTTCCAGAACGGGTCGACTTCGCTTTTCTCCCAGGGATGGGAGTGGGTGGGGGAGGGGATGGGGGAGGGAGGGAGGGACAAGAAGAGACCCCAAATCTCAGCACTTAAATCAGTGGAACTGCTTGCCACCAGAAGTTGTGGGTGCTCCATCCCTGGAGGCTTTTAAGAAGAGACGGGACAACCCTTTGTCTGGAATGGGGGGGGGGTTGGACTAGATGACCTCTCTGAGTTTGGTTGTTTTCTTGCAGACATTTCATTACCGAACTAGGTAACATCATCAGTGCTAGTAAGGAGTGGGGCTTGCTTTCAGCTTATGTTTTAGTGGCTTGCCCTGTCAGTGTTGGTGAGGAAATAACCCAGCTCAGAGAGCACCGAGGACCTCTCAGTTGTTTTCTTCCTCCTCTTCCTCTCTGCAAGCTTACTCCCTTTTAGCACGGATGATGTTACTTAGTTCGGTAATGAAATGCCTGCAAGAAAACAACTCAGTTCAGAGAACACCCAGGACTCCTCCAAGCTGTGCCTGGTGGGTCTTTATTACAACTAACTTCTGTCCTTAATTATCTTTGCCCACCCCCTCCTCCTCCCTGTCTGGACCCCCCTGCAGGGACCCCCCACCGCTCAGACCCTGGGAAGGACAGAGCTGGGAGGCAGAATGAAGCCTCCAGCTTCTGGTGCAGCCTATCTCTGAATGTAGTTCCAGCAAGGGAGATCTCGGCTGCCTCTGCCCCCTTGTGGCATCTCAGAAGCACAACAGGGCACCTGCCATGAAAAGGCCACCCAGAAAGGTGCCGCTTTTGTAAAGAGGCCCAGCTGGGGGAGGGGAGGGTGACCTCCAAGCCCAGATGGTTAGGGACTGCGCTGGGCCCTCCCCCCACCCCTCCAGCGATGCCACACCGATTTCGGATTCCTGAACCAACAAGAAGCTGAACCCCAATATCTGAGTGGAAAATACCTGGAACTCGGTGTGAACGGTGGGATGCCATTCAGAATTACGGAGTTGGAAGGGACCTTAGAGGTCTTCTAGTCCAGCCTTCTGCTCAAGCAGGAGACCTGGCCTACAGCATTTCAGACAAGTGGCTGTCCACTCTCTTCTTCAAAACCTCCAGTGATGAAGCAACCACAGCTTCTGGAGGCAACTTCTGTTCCACTGGTGGATTGTCCTCACTGTTAGGAAGTTTCTCCTCAATTCCAGGTTGCTTCTCTCCTTGGTTAGTTTCCATCCATTGTTCCTTGTCCTGCCTTCTGGTGCTTTGGAGAATAAGTTGACCCCCGACTCTTCTTTGGGGAAGCCCCTCAAATGCTGCTATCAAACTATCTAGTAAGGCTGCATTACTCTTCTCATCTTTCCTATGGCCAATCTCCTTTTTTGCTTGTATCGTATGATTTATATTGTTTTATTTAGCACCCCACTATGATTTCTGTTGGTTGCTTATTCAGCATCCTGTGTTGTATCTTATGATTTATGATGAATGTATTTTTACCATGACTAGGATCATAATTTATCGCTTGTTGCTCTGATGTTCACTGAGAGCTTTTGCACCGGAGACAAATTCCTTGTGTGTCCAATCTCACTGGGCCAATAAAGAATTCTAATTCTATCCTGTCGCCCTTGGTCCTTCTTTTCATTAAATTAGACAATCAGTTGGAGCGACACCAGGGGTCACCCAAGTGCACCTTTGGCTGCCTGATGGGGGGATCGTGGCCTGGGGGGGATCGTGGGGTACCCCAAATCCCCCTCATCTTTTCCGCTCCGGATTCCCCTGGACGGATCCTCACTTAGTCTGCCTCTCCTCGCAACCCTCCTCCCCGCCTTCACCTCCCCCTCATTTGGTTTCTCTCCAACAACAACCCTGTGAGGTAGGTGAGGCTGAGAAAGGGGGAAAATCCCCAAGATCCCCCAGTGACAGCACAGAACTCGCTCCCCGCCTCCCCCGGAGAGAAAATCTCCACGAAAACTTACTCCGAAGTAACTCAAACCCATCGGCTCAACAGCCTCCTTATTATTATTTGTTCAATTTATGTGCCGCCTCTCTCGCAGCCAGGCTGTTGTAGGCGGCTTACAACAATATCCACAACCTACTCACTGCTCATGGCTAACATTACTCAGGAGTAAGTTTCTCTGTAGCTGCTCCGCTTTGGAAACCGAGGCTCGCATCGCGGCGCCTTTACACCCAAGGGGAGCCCAGAGACTTAAGCGGGCTACAAGACCTCCCTCCCCGCAGCCCCCTACTCCGCATCGGGGCAGACCTGTGGCTGATCCTCGGGGCGAATGCGGGGCTCCCTCCCAGGCGGGCGTGGGCTGGATTGCCTCTAGGTGCTCCCCCCGCGATCTCCTGGCCTCCGCCCGTGGGGTGGCTCGACTCCCCCAAGCGCCGTCCGGACGTCCAGCTGCCGCTTGTTGCTGGACGCCGAAACAACTGAGCTGCTGGCGGGGAAACATCTGGCGGCGGGGCGGAGTCGCGTTTCTTTGCCGCTTCTCTTTGAGCCGCCGCGGGAAAAAAGTCGCGGTCCGAGCCCCGGATCCGTCCAGGCAGCTCCGCGGCGGCTGGGAAGGAGCCTCGAAAGGGCCAATGGCGCTTGCTTGGCCCGGCTCTTTCGGGGTCAAAGCCCCCCGGCTACCGCCCCCCGCAGCTCTTGGATTGGCGGGCTTGGGGAGAGCCCTGGCCGTCCGCACCGGGCTCTCCGCTGCTATCATGAGAAGCGGTGGAAAAGAAGACGGCGGGGCTCCAGGATTTGAGGGGCTGCCCCAAAGAAGACGGGGGGGGGGGGCTCCACCTCTTCTCCAAAGCCCCCGAAGGCAGGACAAGAAAGGACGGATGGAAACTAACCAAGGAGAGAAGCAATCTGGAAATAAGGAGAAACAATTAGCCAACGGAACAGCCTGCCACCAGAAGCGGTGGGTGCTCCGACATTGGAAGTTTTCAAGAAGAGCCTGGACACCCACTTGTCTGAAATCCTATAGGGTTTCCTGCCTAAGCAGGGGGTTGGACCAGAAGACCTCCAAGGCCCCTTCCAGCTCTGTTATTCTGTGAAGGAGCAGATCCGAATTTTGCAGCCCGCCCGCCGTCCCCGGGCTGGCCGGTAAATCCTTTGTCCTGCTGGGATAAAACCTGGAGCATTTCCACCCCCCCCGCCCTCCCCAGCAAAACTCAACTGTGCGGCCCATCTTGATTTGGAAATGCAGAATCTTTTGGGTCAGCCAGAGGTGACAACTCGCATCTGGTTCGCAATCTCGTTTTTGTGATCCCAGAGCAATCCCCCCCCCCCGTTAAAAAAACCCTCATGATTTTGGAAGGCCAGAAACGCAGTAAGAATGATTAGAATTTCGGAAGGCTTCAGTCTCCTCCAAAATGCTTTCGAAGGGGGAAGAAAACCGTAGGAGGAAAAGGACCCCGCGCCCACCCCCCAAAATCCTGGCAGTGTCTCCTCCGTGGGTGGGCATCTCTGAAACTTTTCCTTTGGAAGAAGGAGGCAGGAGGGAGACCCCCGAGGAGGATTTATTTTATTTTATTTTTATTTTATTTTGAATTTGTATACCGCCCTTCTCCCTGAGGACTCAGGGCGGTGAACAGCCAAGTAAAAACATCAAGTACAAATATTAAAATACAATTAAAATATACATATATAAATTTGGCCCCATTAATTAAAAACAATAAACAAAACACTTAAAAACACTTAAAAAATTAGGCCAGCCCGGCTTGCTGGAAAAGGAAGGTTTTAAGGGCACGGCGGAAGGCACCGAGGTCTTGGATTCTCCTTATCTCTGGAGGCAATTGATTCCAGAGGGTAGGTGCCCCCACAGAGAAGGCCCTCCCCCTGGGGGTCACCAGCCTGCACTGTTTGGCTGATGGCACCCCGAGGAGGCCCTCTCTGTGGGAGCGCACGGGTCGATGGGAGATTGTCGGTGGCAGCAGGCGGTCTCGAAGATAGCTAGGCCCTATGCCATGGAGCGCTTTAAAGGTGATAACCAACACCTTGAAGCGCACCCGGAAGACCACTGGGAGCCAGTGCAGCTCGCGCAGGAGCGGTGTTACATGGGAGCGCCAGGCTGCTCCCGTCACTACCCGCGCTGCTGCATTCTGGACCAGTTGGAGCCTCCGGGTGCTCCTCAAGGGGAGCCCCATGTAGAGAGCGTTGCAGTAGTCAAGGCGAGAGGTGACGAGGGCATGAGTGACTGTGCACAGGGAATCCCGATCAAGAAATCCCGATTCAATGCCAAAGGGGGTTAGAGGGTGATTGGTGGGTCTGAGACCCCCGACCACAGTCTGCGGGGAACAACCCTCAGCCGGTGGAGTGGAAAGGAATTGGAGCCGGCTAGAAGAACTAAAATAAATAACTCATCAAGGAGAGAAGCAACCTGGAATTAAGGAGAAACTTCCTAACAGTGAGAACAATTAACCAGTGGAACAGCTGGCCACCAGAAGCTGTGGGTGCTCCCACACTGGAGGTTTTAAGAAGAGACTATTAGACAATTACTTATCTGAAATGGTATAGGTCAGGATCTCCTGCTTAAGAGGGGGCTGGACTAGAAGACCTCCAGGGTCCCTTCCAACTATTCTATTCTTTTTTTTTTTAATAAATTTTATTATTTTTTTCAAATTATAATCAACACAAGACAAAAACATTGTTTATACATACAAACAAAAACCATACATTCCCCTCCCCCATTCATAACACTAAACATAAAAAAACACGTCTATTGTTCCTGCCCTCATTAGTAAATAATTATGCCCACAACACAGAATAAGGTAAGTAATCCCCAAATGTGATTTTCATACAATTATCTTTCAATCTAAATAAATAGAGATATATTTATTCTATTCTATTCTATTCTATTCTATTCTATTCTATTCTATTCTATTCTATTCTATTCTATTCTATTCTATTCTATTCTATTCCCACACCACAATTGGAAACGCACGCCCCCATGTGGTACAAAGCCATATTGCAAATAACAGATCAAAACGCAACCCCAGAGGTTTAAAACTCAGCAAAAATTTAGATGGTATTGCAAAATAAGCAGTTTTTTTAAAAAAATTCTCAAAATAGGGGAAAAAAAAAAAAGACCCAGAAACTTTGATTTGGAGTTTTGATGATGACCTTAATTGATGACTCTAGAAACGGCTAAGATTTGCTAAACACGTAAAGTACAAAGTTGAGGTTGTAACTATTTTGTATTTTACTGCATCCAAAACAGCTGGAAGTCACTGCTTTATTTTTTTCTCTTTTACTTGCTAATATCTCTTCCCTTCTTTTCTCTCACCTATTCCCCTGTTATCTTTGTTTCTATTTGTATTGTGAATTTCAATAAAGGTTCTTTTTAAAAGATAAGCAGAGGGTCAAACACAAAGGGTTTTTCTTATTAGAGACCAGTATGGATTTGTCTAGAATAAGATTTGCTGCATTGCCCTTCTCTCTCTCTCCCTCCCTCCCTCCGTCCCTCCTTCCTTCCTTCCTTCCTCCATCTTCTAAGTTGCTTGGGTTCAGTCATCCAAGAAGGATGATGTTTTTCTGCCTTCCTCCATACTCAGGAGCAAATAATCAATAATCAAATAATCACCAGGAATATCTGGCAAAAACTGCCAAAATTACAACTCTTGGGAGCATCATCCACATCTCCTTCAAAGAAGCCAAACCAGAGATTTATTTATTAATAAAATTTGTCGCCTATCTCGCATCCAACGACTCTGAGATAAATAAATAATAAAATAAATAAATAATTTTATTTCTATACCGCCCTTCTCCCGAAGGACTCAGGGCGGTGTACAGCCAATTTTAAAAACACAAGACACAACAATAATTAAAAATTAAAATAATTAAATAAATTTGGCTGGATTAAAACACCAAAAATTTAAAATACCCCAATTAAAATATTATGTTGATAGCCTGAGATAACCACAGTACAGCTTTTATTCACTCCCAACCTCGGCTGGGATCCAAAATCAAAGTAGAGATCGATCTGGACGGTCCTGGGACAGAGAATCATGAGGTAATCTTAGGATCGTAGCTAGGCCGGGGAGTAAAATAGAAAAAGATTGGGGGGGGGGGACACAGTGGCAGGGCCCCCCCTCTGGTATTCTTGTCAGAAAATCCCAAAGGTGCTTTTTTTTTTCAAGAGGCAACTGGACTTTCTGGTTTTCCTTTGAAGATGTTTCGCTTCTCATCCAAGAAGCTTCTTCGGCTCCGGCTTGTCAGAAAATGAGATGGCTACATCCATGCTGTCACCAGCATTTTGAGATTTTCCCCTTTCCTCTGGAGGGCCTGAAAGAGGCCAGTTGCGCCCACGCCCAGCGTCCTTTCCCTGGCATTGCCCAACTGGCTGGGAGTTCCCGGGCAGGGAAAACCCAGCCTTAGCTCATCCTGACCACAGGTTCCCTTTGGCCTTTCCAGGCAAGGAGCAAAAAGCCGAGGCTTCACCACAATAAAACTGCTTTTCTCTCTTGGAGCCGGGATCTCCTGCCAGGAAAAAGAAGCATTTGGGGAGTGGAAAAAAAAAAAAAGAGAAAAGAAAAAAGATTCCGATCTTTGTGAAAAGCCCTTTCTTTGGTGGGACAACAATCCCCTCATTCATCCTTCCGCCCCCTCATTTACGAGCGCTTTCATCCCCTTCCTTCCCGTGACCCCCGTTTGGCTCCTTCATGTTTCCGTGAAGTGGCTTCGCTTACACGCTCTGCCAAAAAACCCAAAATTCCCTGCTCAGCTGAAGCGGAGACGGCTTGAATGGCCCAAAGGGAAGCCACAGCTTCGCTGCGTTGTTTTTATTTGCAGTTTTTGGCCTGCCTTTTCTGCCATTTAAACCTGTTTCCCTCTATAGTCAGATCTGGGGCTTTGAGCTTGGCGCCTGATGTTGGTCTGTGAACATTCAGTTTTGGTTGTCCCAAAGGGGCTTTTTCAGGAGTTTCTTTGTTTTTTCTTTTGAAGACGTTTCGCTTCTCCTCCAAGAAGCTTCCTCAGCTCTGACTGGATGGTGGGGAATGGGAGGATTTATAGTCCTTGCAGATAGCTGGTCATTTGCATCTTTTTAGAAGGTCCTTGAGGCCACCTGGAGGTTTACCTGTGTCCTCAGGGTCACCCGAGTGGTGTTCCTGGACTGAGAATCTCTACAGACATTCAGTTTTGGTGCTTCAGAATATTAAGCCACAGATATTTCCACAAACTGGCATTCCAGCTCAGATATTTCAGATTAAGAGTTGGAAGGGACCTTGTAGGTCATCTAGTCCAACCCCACACCCAAGCAGGAGACCCTACACCATTTCTGACAGATGGCAGTCCAGTCTCTTCTTGAAAGCTTCCAGTGATGATGTGCCCACAATTTCCAAAGGCAACTTCTGTTTGATTGGTTGACTGTTCTCAATGTCAGAAAATTTCTCCTTATTTCCAGGCTGAATCTCTCCTTGATCAGTTTCCATCCATTAGTCCTTGTCTGGACTTCAGGTATCTTGGAAAATAGCTTGATCCCCTTCCTCCTCTCTGTGGCAGCCCCTCAAGTATTGGAAGATGCTATTGTGTCTCCCCTGGTCCTTCTCTTCACTAGACTAGCCATGACCAGTTCTTGTATGCTTGTATGTGTTCTTCATATGTTTTAGTCTCCAGTCCCCTCATCATCCTGGTTGCTCTTCTCTGCACTTTTTCTAGAGTCTCAGCCTCTTTTTTATAGTGTGGTGATCAAAACTGGATGCACTACGCTAGGTGTGTGGTCTTACTAGGGCTTTATAGAGTGGTATTATTACCTCCCGTGATCTTGATTGTATCCCTTTGTTAATGCAATTTAGGATTGCCTTGGCTTTTTTGGCTGCTGCTGCACACGGCTGGCTCATATTTAGCTGGTTGTCCACTAAGACTCCCAGATCCCTCTCAAAGTCACTGCTCTTAAGCCTGGCTTACCCCAGTTTATATCTGTGCTTTTGGTTTTACTTTACTCTTCTGTACGTTGAATTTCATTTTGTTAGGTAGGGTTAGGGTTCAAATTTTGTTAGGTAGGGTTAGGACTCACAGGGGGGGGACACACACTTGACCTGGTGTTCCTCTCAGGGCAGTGGAGATATGATCTGGAATTAAGGGGTATAGATGCTTCTCCCTTGTCGTGGTCAGATCATTTCCTGCTGAGGTTGGACTTCAGGGCGCTACTCCCCCATCGCAGGGAGGCGGAGCCGATTAAGTGGTTCCGCCCCAGACGCCTAATGGACCCTGAAGGGTTCCAGAAGGAGCTTGGGGAGATACCTGACTCCCTTGTCCACAGTCTGACTGAGTCCCTGGTGGCTGCCTGGAATAGGGCGGCATCTGGGGCACTGGACTGGATTGCGCCTTTGCGACCTCTCCATGGCGGTGGATCCAGGAAAGCTCCCTGGTTTACTGAGGAGCTCCAGGAGATGAAGTGCCAGAAGAGACGTCTAGAGCGACGCTGGAGGACCAGTAACTCCAAATCTGACCGAACACTCCTAAGAGCCTATATTAGGACTTATTTAGTGGCGATACGGGTGGCAAAATGTTCACATTTTTCTGCACTTATTGCATCCACTGATTCGCGCCCAGCCACCCTATTTAGGGTGACTCGCTCCCTCCTTAATGTAGAGGGAGTGAAGGAGCCCTTGCAGGGTAGAGCTGAGGAGTTTGTGCAGTTTCTGTCGGATAAAGTCGCTCAGATTCGGATGGACCTGGACTCTGATTGGGCAATTCTGACCAAGATGACGGGGGCAGGTCTTAGTCCTATTGTGTGGAATGAGTTTGAGCCTGTGAGGAAGTGGACAAGGCTGTAGGAGCGATGAGTTCCTCCACTTGTTTGTTGGACCTGTGCCCCTCCTGGCTGGTTTCGGCCAGCAGGGAGGTGACACGAGGCTGGCTCCAGGCTTTAGTTAACGCGTCCTTGAAGGAAGGGTCCTTCCCACAACCATTAAAGGAAGCAGTTGTAAGGCCCGTCCTCAAGAGGCCTTCCCTGGATCCAGCAGAATTAAAGAACTTTCGTCCAGTCTCCAACCTACCCTTTGTGGGAAAGGTTGTAGTGAAAGTGGTGGCACTTCAGCTCCTGTGGTCATTGGATGAAACAGATTATCTGGACCCTTTTCAGTCGGGCTTCAGGCCTGGCTACAGCACGGAAACTGCTTTGGTCACACTGATGGATGATCTCTGGTGAGCCCGAGATGGGGGTCATTCTTCCATCTTGATGCTACTTGACCTCTCAGCAGCTTTCGATACCATTGACCATGGTATCCTTCTGGGATGACTAAGGAAGTTGGGAGTGGGAGGCACCGTGTTATGGTGGTTCTCCTCCTATCTCTCTGGTCGGTCACAGTCGGTGTTGGCGGGAGGACAGAGGTCGACCCCTAGGCCCCTCATTTGCGGGGTGCCCCAGGGCTCGGTCCTCTCTCCCCTCCTATTTAACATCTACATGAAGCCACTGGGTGAGATCATCTGACGATACGGGGTGGGATATCAGCAATATGCTGATGATACCCAGCTGTATATCTCCACCCTGCGTCAGTTCAGTGAAGCGGTGGATGTGATGTGGCGGTGCCTGGAGGCTGTGAGGGTCTGGATGGGAGTCAACAGGCTCAGACTTAACCCAGACAAGATCGAGTGGCTGTGGGTATTGCCTCCTAAAGACTATGTTGATTGTCCATCCTTGGTTCTGGGTGGGGGGGAGAAATTGTCCCCCTCAGAACGGGCTTGCAATTTGGGTGTCCTTCTAGATTCACAGCTAAGATTAGAGCAACATCTGGCAGCTGTGGCTAGGGGGACCTTTGCACAGGTTCACCTGGTGCAGCAATTGCGACCGTTCTTGGATCAGGAGGCTCTCCTCACAGTCACTCATGCCCTTGTCACTTCACGGTTAGATTATTGCAACCTGCTCTACATGGGGCTACCCCTGAAGAGTGTTCGGAGACTACAGTTGGTCCAGAATGCAGCTGTGCGAGCTGTCGTGGGTGCACCTAGATACACCCGCATTACACCAATTCTCCGTGAGCTGCACTGGCTCCCTATTGGTCTCCGGGCACAATTCAAGGTGTTGGTTATTACCTTTAAAGGCCTACATGGCTCAGGGCCAGGCTATCTTCAAAACCGCTCCCAGCGACCGGTAAGATCCCACAGAGTTGGTCTCCTCTGAGTCCCATCAGCTAAACAATGCCGGCTGCCGGGCCCGCAGGGGAGGGCCTTCTCTGTGGCTGCCCCAGCTCTCTGGAACCAGTTACCTCCTGAGATCTGGACTACCCCCACCCTATTGGCCTTCCAGAAAGCGGTTAAGACCTGGCTTTTCCGGCAGGCTTGGGGCCGTTGATCTCGCTGTTGCAATCTTGCAAGATCCAGCCATGAATGATGTGCATGGGCTTTTAATGTTTTTAAAATGTTTTTATAATGTTTTAAAATAATTTTTCTATGCTCATTGTTCGCATTATTTTTGCTGTAAGCCTCCCAGAGTCCCTTGGGAGTTGGGCGGCATAGAAATGTGATAAATTAAATTAAATTAAATTAAATCTGTCAAAATCCATCTGGAACTTGAGGCTATCTTCTAAGGTCTCCTGCTTGAGCAGAGTCCAGACCAGAAGACCTAAAAGGCTCCTTTCAGCTCTATTCTGATTGATTGATTGATTGATTGATTAACAATAGGTGTAGGGTCTAGGACAGGGCTCTGCAATCTCAAACACTCAAAGAGCCATTTGGCCCCGTCTCCCACAGAAAAGAAAACACTGGGAGCCAATAATTTAACAACTGGTGTGACTGGGTAGGTGTGGCCAACTCAACGTCACTCACTCCCACCCAGTCACACCTACCCAGATGGTCATTAGGGCACAGAAATGGTTGTTAAATGATTTGCCCCGCCTGGCCCCGCCTCACCCTCCCCTCCCAGCTACTT
>NW_027256881.1:354420490-354590490 GCF_029215685.1 Pituophis catenifer annectens | reverse complement strand
TGGTCTCTTTTCCTGCCGTGGCTGTCGCGGTTGTCATGGGGGCCCCTCACGTCCAGGTGAAGCTAGTTGGCCTGCTCCGCTGGTGTTGGGTGGTCCGACCTTGCCGGGGTGTTGGCGGCCTCCCTCGCTATGGTGTTGCATTCCTACCCAGACGGGGTGTTGTCAGGCTGCCTCGTTGGGGTGGTGCAGGCCTACCTCGTGGGGGTTGCGTAGGTCTTCCTCGCCGGGGTGGCGCAGGCCTACCTTGTTGGGGTGGTGCTGGCCTACCTCGTCTGGGTGGTGTAGGTCTACCTCGTTGGGGTGGTGCAGGCCTACCTCATCGGGGTGGTCCAGGCCTACCTTGTCTGGGTGGTTTAGGCCTGCCTTGTCAGGCTGGTTTTCGCTGTTTCTGCCGCTTTCCCTCCACCTTTTCCGGAGCTGGTCGACATGGCGTTTGATGACTTGTCTGTCTCCCAGCTCCACTTGGTATGACCTTGGGCCCATTGTTCTGCTGATTACTCCCTTCAGCCACTTCGGAGGCTCACGGAAGTTGAGCGCGTAGACCAGGTCTCCCTCAGTGAAGGTGTGCGGTGGTCGGGTTGCGTTTGCTGGTTCTTGAGGGTTGTACTGCGGGTGCAGCCAGTCCAATGGTGTCCTCAGCTTCCTCCCCATGAATAGTTCAGCTGGGCTTCTGTGTGTGGTGGCGTGCGGGGTGATGTGTTGTGTGAAGAGGAATTTGTCGATACTCTCTTGCCAATCACCGGTGCCCATCTTGGTGAGAACTTCCTTGGTGAGCCTCACCATCCTTTCAGCTTGTCCATTCCCCGCCGGCCTGTATGGGGCGATGAGGGCATGGCGGATGCCCAGCTCGGCCAGGAACGATTCCATCGGCTTGGCGGTGAACTGCGGCCCGTTGTCCGACACCAGGATGTCCAGAATGCCATGGGTGGTGAAAAGTCTGCGCAGAGCCCGGATGGTTGCCTCGGTGGTGATGGTGGGCATCTGGATGACTTCCAGGCATTTGGAGAATGCATCCACCATGATGAGGAAATATTTACCCGCCATGGGCCCCGCAAAGTCAATGTGCACACGGGACCAGGGGGCACTAGGCCTCTCCCATTCCGTGGGTTGTGCTTGTGCTGGCACTGGTCTGACCTCTTGGCACGGGGCGCATCTGGAGACCCATTGTTCAATGTCTTTGTCCAGGTTGGGCCACCAGACGTAGCTCCTGGCCAGCGCCTTCATCTTCACGATGCCCGGGTGCCCAATGTGAAGGCTTTCTAGGGTCCTCTTTTGCAGTGGTTGTGGTATCACTACTCTATCGCCCCAGAGTAGGCAGCCCTTCATTGTTTTTTTTTGTTTTTTTTTATTGCAAAAGTTTTACAATTACATTTTCACCCCTTTTTTCACCCCCCCACCTCCCTCCCCAAACTTCCCATCCTCCCTAACCCTCCCTAACCCTCCCCCCCCAGACTTCCCTATTACATACTCATAACTAATAACACTAATATATAAACCTGAACCCATCCCTCCCCCTATATAATTTTTCCTCTTTGTCTCTTTACATTAAAATATTTCTAATACATTATTTTCAAATAAAAGCTATTTGATACTTTCTAGTTTGGTATTTGTTCTGAACATATTCTATCCACCTTTTCCATTCCCATTCATAAGTCTCTTGTGAACAATCTTTTAAATACGCTGAAATCTTCGCCATCTCTGCAAAACTGGCCATCTTCAAAGTCCATTCCTCGATAGTAGGCAAAGCTTCATTCTTCCAGTATTTACCTATCAACAATCTTGCTGCTGTTATCATATACAATATTAGTTTTATTTCACCCCGTGTAAAACCCTTAACTATACCCAATAAAAACAATTGTGGAGAAAATTGAATTTTTTTCTTCAAAACATTCTGCATGACCCACCAAATTTTTATCCAAAAAGCCTTAACTTTCCTACAGGTCCACCATACATGATAATACGTAGCATCCAAACATTCGCATCTCCAACATTTTGGCTGAACATTAGGGTACATACATGACAACTTTTTAGGATCTAAATGCCATCTATAAAACATTTTATAAAAATTTTCTCTCAGGTTTTGCGACTGTGTAAATTTAACATTCTGAACCCAAATTTTTTCCCAAGTTTCCAGCATCACTGGTTCTTCAAAATTCTGTGCCCACTTAATCATACAATCTTTAACTAATTCCGTTTCTGAATCTCTTTCTAACAAAACATTATAAAGCCTTTTAATATGCATTGGACCTTTCTCTCTTATATGTCTAACCAATTCTTCCTCATGCAACATAATACCAGTTTTTTGGTCCTCTTTCCATCTCATTTGTAATTGATTATATTGTAACCAGGTTAAATTAATCCCTTCGTCCAACAGTGTCTGCAATGTCTTCAGCTGCCATCTGCCCGCATCTGTAAAAAGAACCTCTTTGTATAAAAACCCCCCGAGTGACATTATATTTGTATTCCACAAGGTATGACCAAGATCCAGCCATAGCGGTATTTTATAATCCCATTTGAGTCGGTGCTTCTTCCAAACTCTCATCAAAGAATCTCTGAGTATATGACTTTTAAATACTTTATCAACTTTATCATCATAAAATAAGTAAGCATGCCATCCAAATTCAAGATCAAAACTTTCTGCATACAATATTCCAGCCTTTTTATTTCCAAACCAGTCACTTGTTAAAGTTAAAGCTGCTGCATCATAATATAACTGTAGGTTTGGGAGTTTAAGGCCTCCTCTTTCTGGAACATCTTGCATAATTTTCAATTTCACTCTCGGCTTTTTCTCGTTCCAGACAAACTTATTCACACCAGACTGCCAGACTTTCAGTTGTTTATCACTTTTAAGCACCGGAATCATTTGGAACAAAAACAGAAATCTTGGCAAAATATTCATCTTAACTGCTGCTATTCTTCCAAGTAAAGACAGTTGCAGCTTTTTCCAAGTCTCCATGTCTTTCTGAACCTCTCGCCACAACACCTCATAATTATTTTGAAACAATTTCATATTTGATTCTGCAACCTGAATTCCAAGATATTTTACCTTAGGTACAATTTCAAAACCTGCCCTCCTTTCAAGCTCATGTTTACGATCTTGTGTCATTTATTTATTTATTTATTTAATTAAATTTTTATACCGCCCTTCTCCAAAATAGGACTCAGGGCGGTGCACAGCCAAGGTAAAAACAAGACATATATACAAACATGGTGAATCTAAAAAACTATTTAAAATAATTAAATGTTTTGGCCGAATTAAAACCATTTCCAATTTAAAATCAATTTAAAAATTAAAAAATTTGGTCAAGCCAGCCCAGCTTGTTGGAATAAATAGGTTTTTAGGGCCCGACGAAAAATCCGGAGGTCTGTTATTATGCGTAATTCTGGGGGGAGGGTGTTCCAGAGGGTAGGCGCCACCACAGAGAAGGCTCTCCCCCTGGGGGTCGCCAGCCGACATTGCCTGGCGGACGGCACCCTGAGGAGGCCCACTCTGTGTGAGCGTACTGGCCGGTGGGAGGCTATTGGTGGCAGAAGGCGGTCTCGTAAGTACCCCGGCCCTAAGCCATGGAGCGCTTTAAAGGTGGTCACCAACACCTTGAAGCGCACCCGGAAGACCACCGGGAGCCAGTGCAGCTCGCGCAGGAGAGGTGTCACGTGGGAGCGCCTCGTCGCCCCCATGATCCCCCGCGCGGCCGCGTTCTGGACCAGCTGGAGCCTCCGGGTGCACCCCAGGGGGAGCCCCATGTAGAGAGCGTTGCAGTAGTCCAGGCGGGAGGTGACGAGTGCCTGAGTGACTGTGCGTAGGGAGTCCCGATCTAGAAAGGGACGCAACTGGCATATCAGGCGAACCTGATAAAAAGCCCCCCTGGCCACGGCCGTCAAATGATCTTCCAAGGACAGCCGTGCGTCCAGGAGGACGCCCAAGTTGCGAGCCCTCTCCGTGGGGGCGAGTGATTCACCCCCAATAGTCAGCGATGGCGTCAGCTGGCTATATCGGGACGCCGGAAGCCACAGCCACTCGGTCTTGGAGGGGTTGAGTTGGAGCCTGTTTCTCCCCATCCAGGCCCGCACGGCCTCCAGGCACTGGGACAACACTTCAAGGGCATCATTGGGGTGGCCTGGGGTGGAGATATACAGCTGGGTGTCATCAGCGTATTGATGGAACTCCACCCCGAAGCCACGGATGATCTCACCCAGCGGCTTTACATAAATGTTGAACAGAAGGGGCGAGAGTACCGACCCTTGTGGCACCCCACAAGCAAGGTGCCTCGGGGTCGACCGCTGCCCCCCTGTCAACACAGATTGCGACCGGTCGGAGAGGTAGGAGGAGAACCACCGCAAAACGGTGCCTCCCACCCCCAACCCCGCCAACCGGTGCAACATGATACCATGGTCGATGGTATCAAAAGCCGCTGAGAGGTCTAACAGGACCAGGATAGAGGAATAACCCCTATCCCGGGCCCTCCAGAGATCATCCACCAATGCGACCAATGCCGTTTCCGTGCTGTGCCCAGGCCGGAAGCCGGACTGGAGCGGGTCTAGATAGACAGCTTCATCCAGGTACCGGGGAAGCTGTTGCGCCACCACACTCTCAACAACCTTCGCAACGAAGCGAAGGTTGGAGACTGGACGATAGTTAGCCAAAACAGCCGGATCCAGAGAGGGCTTCTTGAGGAGGGGCCTCACCACCGCTTCTTTCAAAGCGGCCGGCAGGACCCCCTCACCCAAAGAAGCGTTAACAATCATCTGGAGCCAGCCTCGCGTCACCTCCCGGGAGGCCAGTACCAACCAGGAGGGACACGGGTCCAATAAACATGTGGTCGCGTTCAGCCGTCCCAGGATCCTGTCCATGTCCTCGGGAGTCACAGGATCGAACTCCCCCCAGATAACACTCTCAAGACCTGCCTCAGTCATCCCGTCCGGACATACCCAGTCAGAGGCCAGCCCTTCTCGAATCTGAGCGATTTTGTCATACAGATATTGCACAAAATCCTCAGCTCGACCCTGCAAGGGGTCATCCCGCACTTCCAGATGGAGGAGGGAGCGGGTCACCCTAAACAGGGCGGCTGGGCGATTATCTGATGACGCGATAAGAGCGGCAAAATAGCTAGTTTTCGCCGCTTTTATCGCCACTAGGTAGGTCTTAATATGAGACCTCACCCGTGTTCGGTCAGATTCGGAGCGGCTGGTCCTCCAGCTACTCTCCAGGCGTCTTTTCCGGCGCTTCATCTCTCTAAGCTCCTCGGAGAACCAAGGAGCTAGGTGAGTTCGGTGCCGGGTCAGAGGCCGCAAAGGCACGACTCGGTCCAAGGCCCCGGCAGCCGCACTGTCCCAGGCGGCCACCAGGTCTTCCGCCGAGTCATGAGCCAGAATCTCAGGAAATGGCCCAAGCTCCATCTGGAACCTGTCTGGGTCCATCAGGCGCCTGGGGCGGAACCACCTTGTCGGTCCCGCCTCCCTGCGGCAGGGTGCAGCGGTTAGAAAGTCCAGTCGAAGGAGCGAGTGGTCAGACCATGACAAGGGTTCGATGACTATATCCCCTATATCAAGGCCACTCAACCACTGACCAGAGACAAAAACTAAGTCCAGAGTGTGTCCCCCTGTGTGAGTGGGGTCATGAATTAACTGAGTAAGGTCCATGGCCGTCATGGAAGCCATGAACTCTCGAGCCACCTCAGACGTTTCACCGATGGATGGCAGGTTAAAGTCCCCCATGATGGCAAGTCTGGGGGTAGCCACCGCCACCTCGGCTATAACGTTAAGGAGCTCAGGCAGGGCCGTTGCCACGTGGCAGGGAGCCAGGTACGTGACCAACAAGCCCATCTGTACTCCATGACCCCACTTCACAAAGAGGGACTCACATCCGGCTATCTGTGGAACAGTGGTCTCCCTTGGATCTAGACCTTCCTTTATAATAACCGTCATATTCTTAACTATCATTTTAGTCTTTTTTGAGTTCAGTTTAAAACCTGAAACTCTACCATAGTCTTGTATAATGTCGTTCATCAGGATTATTGATTCCATTGGTTGTGATAGGGTAACAACCAGATCATCTGCAAATGCCTTTATTCTATAATCCTCTTGCCTTATCACTATACCTTTCAAAATTTTTGAGTCCCGTATTGTATTTAGCAAGACTTCCAATGTTAATATAAATAAAAGTGGGGACAACGGACATCCCTGTCTTGTTCCTTTTTCAATTTTAAACTCTGTCGTCAAACTTCCATTAATAATAATCTGTGCTTTTTGCTCTTGATAAATTGCTGAAATCGCCTGTATAAATTGGTCCCCAAAGCCCATCTTTTTTAAAGTCTTTAGTAGAAAGTTCCAATCCACTCTATCAAAGGCTTTCTCCGCATCCAAAAAAACCAGCACTGCAGAAATCTGTTTATTCTTATCAAGATATTCCAATAAGTCTATTACTTGCCTTACATTGTCCTTCATATATCTGCCCTCAATAAATCCCGCTTGGTCCTCATGAATCACTTTTTGGATTACTGGCATCAACCTGTTGGCTAATACCTTCGCATAAATTTTATAGTCTGTGTTCAAAAGAGATATTGGTCTGTAGTTCTCTGGTTTTTTAGGACCAACTTGTTCCTTTGGTATCAGAGATATATAAGCAGTTGTCCAAGATGGGGGTATTTTACCCCCTTGTTGAATATTGCAAAATAAATCTCTAAGTTGTTCCACCATTTCAGCTTGTAAAGTTTTGTAATACACTGCAGTCAAACCATCCGTGCCAGGAGCTTTGGCTGTTTTTAGCTGCTTAATTGCTGCTATTATCTCCTCCTCTGTAATAGGATAATTCATTCTTTCCTTTTGTTGATCAGTAATTTTTGTAACTCTCTTATCCTTTAAATATTTTTCTATAAGTCCATTCTGCACCTCTTCTTTGGCATATAATTTAGTATAATAATCCACAAAAGTTTCTTTAATTAATTTTTGTTGAAAAATTTCTTTCCCTCCAATGTCAATACTATCAATAGTCCGTATACTTTGTTTTTTCCTCAGTGTGTAAGCCAACCATCTGCCCGGTTTATTGGCATTGCAAAATGTATTATGCTTCGCGTATTGTAAACTTGTTGCAACTTGTTCCGCCATAAGCATTTGAAATTGGTCTTTCAAAAGTTTTATAGCACTTCGTATTCTTTCATCTGTTGGGTTTTTAATAAGTAACTGTTCCTTATTCTTTATTTCCATTTCCAACTCAGATCTTTTCTTTTGTCGGAACAGTCTATGTTTAGAATTCATGTAGATAAGTACCCCTCTCATATAAGCTTTACTAGCGTCCCAAACAATTTCAATTGGGGTACCTTTATTCAAATTTATTTCAAAAAATTCTTTCAAATGCTTTTTAAGTTCTATTGTATTTTTTTCATATCTAAACAAGTTCTCATTTAATCTCCAAGAACGTCTCTCAACCTTATCCATCTCAATTTCTATCCATACAGGGCTATGGTCAGTCAAAGTTCTTGGAAAAATCTTTGTTCTTTTTGTCTTAATAAGTAGATCATTTGACAACAGGATAAAATCAATCCTAGAAAAGGATCTATGTCTATCGGAAAAGAAAGTGTAATCCAATTCATTTGGATTATGTATTCTCCAAACATCTTTTAGTTCCATATCTTCTTTCATATCAAAAAAAGTCTGCGGTAGTCTAATTCTAGACTTTGCCAAGCTCTTTTTGTCTAATTTAGAATCAATTACTCCATTCCAATCTCCCATAAATAAAATAGATCTATAGTCCCATTGCAATATTTTAGTATGTAACATCTTGTAAAAACAATCCTGTTGTTGGTTGGGAGCATAAATTCCAATCAAAAGAATTTGACCATTTGCTGTAAGCAATTCAATTGCTACAAACCTACCATCTTGATCTACTTCTATAACTTTTGCTGTTAATTTTTTATTTACATAAATAACCACACCATTCTTTTTCTGCGAAGTTGAAGATATATAATGTACTCCTAATTTTGAATTTATCAAATATTTCTGATCTTGAGTTGTAATATGCGTTTCTTGTAAACATATTATATCATTATTAAATTGTTTCAAATATGTAAATAGTTTCTTCCTTTTCTGTGCTG
Organism: Pituophis catenifer annectens; assembly: GCF_029215685.1. Lineage (NCBI taxonomy): Eukaryota > Metazoa > Chordata > Lepidosauria > Squamata > Colubridae > Pituophis > Pituophis catenifer. The sequence continues at coordinate 354,582,400 of NW_027256881.1, read as the reverse complement.
AATTCAACCCATTAACATTCCAAGATAAACACTTAAGGGTCATCGGCCTGTTTCTGGAGCGCAGAGCAAAATATTTGAAGTTCATCCAAGAGCTTCGATCTTGCTCCTCCCATAGCTCCACTCTCTTGTGGGGTACTCTTAGCTGCCTTCTTGTCTTGTCTTTCCTGTTGTTGTTGTTGCTTTTGTTTAAGTAGCTTGGATTGAGCTCTAGTTATACGTTGATCTTTAACTTCAGTCAACTGAATCAAATCCAAAATTGGAGAAGAATCCAGCAAGGGCTCACTCAGAAAACCTCCTTCTGCACCTTGCACATTTTCTAATTCCTGCTTAGGCTGTTCTTCCAATTGCCTCTCTTCACTCTCCTTAATCTCCAAAACTGTAGATGTACGTGGAGATGGTGTTCTTTCCTTAAGAATAGTACTATAAAAATGTTGTGCCTTCTCCACGGTATTCAATCGATATCCTTCTCCCTTATATCTAAAAATTATCCCAGCTGGTGCATCCCACCGGAAGGGTATCTGTAAATCTTTCAATTCCTTAACAAGAAAACCAAATTCTTTTCTAGCTTTCAGCATTTTAGGAGGTAATTCTTTAAAAATTACAAGTCGTGAGCCCCCCACTTGTACAGAGGTGTGAAAAGATTTTTGGAGGATTTCATTTCTAATTTCTCTCTCAGTAAAGTATATGACCACATCTCTAGGCAGTTGTCTTTGTCTGGCCACCCAAGAGTTCACTCTGTAAATTTTATCTATTTTGTGAAATACCAAATCAGGGTTAACTTGTAAGATCTTAGCCAGGGCTTCAGAGCAAACTTGTCTCAAGTCCTGTCTCTCCTCCTCTCGAATTCCCCGAAGCCGTATGGCAAATTCCATCGCCCGGAATTGTATCATGACAATCTCATCTTCAATTCTCTGCATTTTATTATCAGCTTCTTCAATTTTATAGTCATTATCTTTCATCCTAACATTAACTTCTAATTTGAGTTCTTCAACTTTAAAATCAACTTTCCCAATAAAATTTGCCAGGCCAGACGCCACTTCTGATATTTTTTTGGTCACCATATTTTGATTCTGTTTCACCATATCTTTAACTTCATTAATTTCCTGCAAAAATTCCTCATGTGATTTTTGAAGTTTATGATCTATTTCCTGTTGAGATTCTTGAAATTTTTCATCCAAAGTTTTAGAAATAAATTCTTTTAAATCTCCCACATCAAGTTCTTTTTTCTGAGTTTGTAGCTGTTGAGCAGGGGGAAGTTGCGTTTGATGTTTGTGTGTGGGGGATCCCCCCCCTGATGCCTTCCCTTCCTGCTTCTTTGAAGCCATTGTGCCACGTAAGCTAATTTTTCTAAAGAGGGAAGTTCTTTTTCCTTTCCCTCTTCCACAAAAGCTTCTAAAAAAGTCCCCCAAATTTAATCAAATAAAACTGAAGTAAAGCAAAGTCAAATTTTAGCAAAAAAAAAAAATTTTTCCTTTAGGTAAAACAACTTTGTAGCAACTTTTCAACTTTGTAGCAAAGCAGAGAGGCTTCACAAATCCACTTTCACTAGCTCGTTAACTCAAGTGCTGGACGCCATATTTTTTCAAATCACTTTCACTCGCTCACTTTCTCTTTGATTTAAAAAGTCAATAAAGCACTAATACTTGCAATTTTCAGGTTTCTGGATTCAAGTTGGTATTTCCGCTATTTGTTAGAATTAGTTCCTCTCACTTTAAAAGTTTGCTGCTATCGGCTTGTTCTGCTGAAGGCAGAATCGTCCCACGCCGCCCGGAGTCTCCGCAGGTTGGAAGGGAGCCGCTCCTGTTTTCACCCCCAGAAGCGATTCCCTGGGGGGGTTACAGGGGCTTAACCTGTACCCTGCTGTCTCTGCTCCTGCAATCTTCAAGATTTCGGAGTTTTCGAGCCGCTCCTCGTTCGCGGGGCGGCTCTACAGGCGGCGGGGCTGGCGGTCTTTAGAAAATCACCGCCGTCGCCGAAGCTCGCAAACCGGAAGTCGGCAGCCCTTCATTGTTGAGAGTTCTCGCTGCTTCCTTAAGAACGGGCTGAACTCTTCGCCCACTTTTTCTGATGGCCAACCCCTCAGGACCCAGGACATGACTTGGCTGAGGGTCTTCTCCTTCTTCGTGTGAGCTGCCACATCTGTGGATGATACTGGGCACTTTAAGTCTCCATCAATGTGGAAAAGACCGAGGGTGGGTGCTGGGTCTTCCACTGGTTCTTGCATTGGGCACCTGCTGAGGGCATCCGCGTTGCTGATGGTTTTGCCAGGTCTGTGTGTGAGCGTGTACGAATACCCGGCAAGGAAGATGGCCCAGCATGTCATCCTGGGCGACATGTATGTCGGTGTTTGTTTGTCGCCTGCGAATAGTCCGAGGGGGGCTTATGGTCGGTGATGATCTCGAATGCCCTCCCATAGAGGTATTCGTGGAAGCGCTTGATGCCAGCCACGATGGCCAAGGCTTCCTTATCCAGCTGGCTGTAGTTGCGCTCAGCTGCCGCCAGAGTCTTGGAGAAGAATGCGATGGGGGGCTCCTGTGTTGTTGAGCAGTTGATGGCTGAGGACAGCCCCGACTCCATATGGGGATGCATCGCAGGTCAATACCAGTGGTAGCGTCTCGTGATACTGGATCAGTACACTGTCCGAGGATAGTAGCCCCTTGATGTTTCTGAACACGGTTTCTTCGGCTCTACCCCACTGCCAAGGGGCCACTTGTCCCAGAAGGCGATGGAGTGGCTCAGCAACGGTGGCTTTCTGTTTAAGGAAAACGCTATAAAAATTTAGCAATCCCAAGAAAGCCTGAAGCTCTTGCTTGTTTTTGGGGGCTGGAGCTGCATGAATCGCCTTGACTTTAGATTTGGTGGGGTGTATGCCAGTGCTATCTATTAAATAGCCCAGGAACTCAACCTCCTGGACCCCAATGATGCACTTGTCTCTCCTCACACGCAGACCCTTCTCCTGGAACCACTTCAGGGTGAGCTTCAGCCGTTCCAAGAATTGTGATCTGGAGGTGCCAGAGATTAGTACATCATCGAAGTACGGCACCACCCCGGGAATGCCTTGGAGAAGGCGCTCCATCATAGATTGAAATATGCCAGGGGCTGCGCTGACTACAAATTGGAGGCGGTTGCATTTAAATGTGCCCCGGTGGGTGACAATAGTCTGAGCCTCTGCAGTTTTTTGGTCGACTGGCAGTTGCTGGGCCAGGTCCAGTTTCGCGAATATGGTCCCACTCCCGAGTGAATGCAACAGATGTTGCACCACTGGAACTGGGTATGCGCTCTGCTGTAATGCCTGGTTAATGGTGCATTTATAGTCGGCGCAGATGCGCACAGACCAATCATGCTTCAGTGGGGTCACAATGGGGGTCTCCCATGCAGCATGATCGATCAGTTCCAATATGCCTTGGGCGATCAGTTTATCCAACTGAGCATCTACCTTAGGCCGAAATGCAAATGGAACCCTGTGGGGCTTGAGCTGAATTGGGGTGATTGAGGTGTCTAGATTGAAAGATATGGGTTTCCCCACAAATTTACCTAGGCTGCCATCGAAGATGTCCTTGAACTCTTTGAGGAGCTTGTCGAGTTCGTCCTGCCGAATCTGGTGGATTCCTTTGATTAAGAGCCCTAGCGGCTCGAACCACTCCACTCCAAGCAGGGTTGGGTGGCTGTCCTTGACGATGGTGATGGGTAAGTTGCCCTTGAACTCGTGGTAGCTGATGCTCAGCAAAGCTCTCCCCAGGACCCCAATGGGGTTTCCGCCGAAGTCGACGAGCCTTGCATGGAGCGGCTGCAGTTGGCTCTTTGCGATCTGTGGCTTAAGCTTTTTTAGGTGCTGCCAGCTCATGATGGAGTATATTGAGCCTGAATCTACTTCCATGGCACATGGAGTCCCTTCTGCGTGCACCGTCACGATGAACTTCGTGGCAGTTTGGTCATCGGTGTGGGCAACGGTGGTCTGGTGGACCGCTCTGCTTCATGGGTAGTCGTCTCCCTCGGGCCTTGGTTGGTAGGACCGTCTAGATGATCTCTGGTGCTCACGGTTTTCCGGCTTGGTTTTCTCTCGAATTGGTTCTGGAGCTCTGCAAGCCTCAGCGATGTGACCTTTTCGTTGGCAATGGCGGCAGGTCGCATCTCTCCATCGGCATCTGGCTCTCACGTGGTCGCTGTTGCAGCTGGCACAGCTCTCCCCTCGGTCGCCATTTTGTGTGGTCTCGTGCCTTGGTGGTCTGGAGACCTTATGGACCATCATTTCCTGTTCCGACTCTGATCCAGTGGTGGATTCCTCGGATGAGGTCTGGGGGGCTTTCTTAATTTTGTGGACTGCCTTAGCTCTCTGCATCGCTGCTGCTGCCACCTCTGATGTCTCTGCGGCTGTGGCCTCTTCAAGCATGTCTTTCAGCGATACCTTTCTCCTGCTCAGTAACTTTCTCTGCAGGGAGATGTCCCGCATCCCGAAGACAATGCGATCTCGGATGGCGTTGTCCACGTGGTCGAACTTGCAGCTGGCAGCCAGCTTCCGCAGGGCTGCCACGAATTCCTTAATGGATTCTCCCTCCTGCTGGTTCCGTTGGCTGAAAGAGAATCTGTTCGCCAACGATGTGCTGGTTGGGGCATAGTGTTCCTGGAGAACATCTTGGAGGTCGCTCCATGCCATGGTCTTGATGTCCTGGGGTGCCACGAGGTTGATGGCCATCTCCAGGACTGCTGATCCGCAATGTGCCAGGAACAAGTCTTGCTTGCGGTTGTCCTCCAGATCTTGGTAGCCATTACCGGTCAGGAATTGGTGGAACCTAATCATGTAGGACTCCCACTTCTCCTGATCGGGATTGAATGGAGCCAGCGAGATTTGTGGCGCTGCCATGGCTCTCGTGCTCTCAGCTCTTAGTGACTCCAGCTCAGTGACTTGCTCTCTTGAGTTGGGCTGGGTGGCGATGGTGCCACGAGATTCTTCACTGTGGTTCTTGAAATCCTTCGTCACCAGTGTTAGATTGGCGCAAGGAAAGAATACGCGAGCAGCGAGGTCTGTTCAGCACTTTAATAGTGAGAATAAGAACAGCCTGCTGCGCTGCCGGGCTCGCCTTATAAAGGGAGCTGGCAGGCAAGCTGGCGAATGACAGAATTTTAAAACTCCCGCCGGTGGACTATCCAATCCGGCAGCATGACCATATATGGACATAACACCTGGTCTAGGACAACTCACTGTGGCCAACTTGCCTTGACTATCTTGCAGTGGCCAACTCGTCGAGGGACAAGAGTTACACTAATATTAAAGAAATGGTGGAACAGAATCATTAAAGAAAGAATGAAAAAGGAAGAAAGAATGGAATGGGAATGACAAAAATTAAAACAACGTTTTAATTATTTTAAATGATTAAATTGAATTGTTGAATTGTCTCATGAGTTGGCTGTGGCGAGTTGACCCATTCTGGGCACGATGCCCCCATTAAAGCTCATACTATCTGAATAAATGATGTCATAGGCCAAATGCCATCTTGGTTGCTTCATATGTAGGTCACAGGCCCAACTTCCTCTTGACTTGCAGGTTCCTTTGAGACACAAACATGTTTTCCCCCTTTCTGGTGTATGAAGAGAAACGATGGAAACTTGCTTTTCCTTGCAATTATCGGAAGAACAGTAATTCTTCATGTGCCGCCCGCCCTCTGCCCCCTGTGGATTTCTACCTAGAAAAATCTTTCCAAGATAAAATCTGTTTCAAAGGGCATGTTCTGACTTCTCCAGGTGTGGCAAAAATAACACCTTTCCTTGTCTTGCAAAGAACTAACTCCTCCGTTTGCTGGCCCAGGTTTTCTCTTTGGTCACAGCCCAAACACAGGTAAGTGGTTGATATAAATATGCCCTGCTGAGGCCATCCAGGTGGCATGACCTCTCTCTATTGTGCTAAAGCTGGGGTGAGATTTCAAGGGCTCCCTGCCATTCAGCTTCTGACACAAGCCTTGATTTCTGATCTAGGAGGGAAGGTGAGAAGAAGAATGGCTGGGCTGCCTCACTTCCTCCTCCTCCTGCTGCTCTTCTGGCTCCTGCCTCCAACTTCTGCTAAGAGGGAGCAAAGTGTATGTGTGTTGACAAACCCTTTCCAGACTCCGGAACAATGGGACTATTACAGGTCTGGTGACTTCATCATTGGTGGGAATTTGAACCTGCAACACTTTATGGCCGTGAAAGTTGAAGGCTATCAAAAAAACCTATTCTCACGTGTTTTTGGAAAGGAGTAAGTTTCACCTGGAAAGAAGTAGATCGTTATTTGCTTTGTTTGGGGCTCAGGGACCCCTCTAGGAAGCCCTTCCTCTAGAGAGGTTTGCAATCTCCCAGTGTAGTTGAGATCTTTCTACTTTTCTCAGTAAAAAGCCAAATTCATAAAATAGGCTAGAATTCCCAACCTTTCCAGAACTCTTCCCCAGGAAGAGGAGAACATAAGATATAAAGGAGGACAACGCCTGAGATCTTGTGTTGGTCTAATTCAGTAGTTGACTTATAATATTAACCTGGACTGAAAGTCATGCTAGAAGACTCAAGGAGAAGCCCACAGATTTTCCAGGGTGGGGAATTGTAAAAATGATAAAACTCAGTGTTGGAATCAGCAGAGCTGATGAAGAATGGCTTTCAGGGAGTCTGTGCAGCCTTGTGCTCAGGAACGGTTGGCAGACCCAAAGAAGCTGCTCCAAGAGAGGCTCAGATTGAGTAGGGTGGAAAAGAAGCCACTGGGAAGGATGAGAGCCACCGGAGCCAAGTGAAGAAGGGAGGGAGGCCAGAAGGGCATAACATGGTCCCTGATTTGGATGGACAGACGTTTCTGCTGTCTTATCAATCATTTTTTTTTAAAATCAAGAAAGATCCTTAATAAACAAGCCTTATGAACCTGGGACTTGCTGCTCCATAGAACACACACACACACACACACACACACACACAAACACACACACACATGACAAGACAAACCCCACCAACACACACAAGCTGACATGTAATGTTCTCCAATGTGTATGTATTCTGTTGTTTATCTATTCTATTATATTCCATACCCTGTTCTGTTCTGTTCCATTCCGTTCCACTCCATTAAGGGTGCCGTCGGTCAAACAATGTCGACTGGCGACCCCCAAGGGGAGAGCCTTCTCTGTGGGGGCAACTGCCCTCTGGAATGAGCTGCCCCCGGAGATTCGTAGGATCCCCAACCTTCACATCTTTTGCCGCGCCCTCAAAACGCTATTGTTTCATCAAGCAGGGCTGGCCTAAATGCTGTTTTAATAGGTGGTTTCTATTTTAGCTCTTTCGGCCAAATTATTTAATATTTTTAAATTGTCTTTTAACTTTCATATAGTTGTCGGTTTTATTTTTGGCTGTACACCGCCCTGAGTCCTTCGGGAGAAGGGCGGTATAAAAATTTAATAAAATAAAATAAATAAATTAAGAGAGGTTTTTTCTCACAATAGCATCATCAGCAAGAACTACCAGCAGTTCCTGGCTTTGATGTTTGCAGTCAGAGAGGTCAACAAGGATCTGGTTCTCCTGCCCAACATCACCCTTGGCTTCCACATCTACGACAATCACAAGTTGGAGAGGAGGATTGTCTTATTCAGCCTCTCCCTGCTCTCCACACGAGGACAAATGGTTCCACGTTACAAATGTGACCGGCGGGAGCCTCTGCTCTCTGTCATTGGAGGTCTCAACTCCAGATCCTCAAGGCTGATGGCCTCCATCTTCAGCATCTTCAAGGTCTCGCAGGTAAGGGTTAGTTGGAGGCAGTATGGGGTAGACAAACAAGAGAAGCATATGGTGTCCATGGAAAGTCTCAATGCAGGTCATGGTTGTCCCAAAGGTGCTTTTCAAAAAGTAACTAGAATTTCTTGGATTTTTCCTTGAATATGTTTGACTTCTCATCCAAGAAGCCACAAGTTATAAGGGCTTCCTTGATGTGCTTTAGGAATCAAGGAAGCCCACACAGCTTGTGGCTATCCCCACTGGGCTTTCTTGAAACCCATAAAAAGAACCAGTAGGAGCTTCTCCATAACAGACAAAGATGAGAACAATAAACAGAGTGTCAACTTGCAAAGCTTTCAAGTTGCCATGAGCAGGAGGGAGGGAGAACTGAAGTGAATTCCATACATTCTTTCTGACCGCAATCAGAAGGAGGGTGTTAGGTTTCACAGCCAGCCAAAGTGGGTAATTGGAGAATGTGATTTATGACATGGCCAGAGAGGAGGGGAGAGACAGGGTCATAGGGGAACATAAATCTACGTAGGATCAGTCCTGACTGCATCCGAGTATTGCCGGAATGGTGCTCCCAATAAATGAATATATTTCCTTTGAAGTTTGGATCATGGCTCATGAATTAATTAGGGCATCTTTCGGAAACTTGACACAGAGCATGTTACCATTCCATACAAGAATATCTGAAAAACTCAGGAGGATTTTCAACCAGCACAAGATACATGCACACCTTAAACCCAATAATACATTAAGGCAGAAACTTATTGTGGAGTTGGGATCATAGAAACACCCAGGAGCATAGAGGAGTTCAGAGGCAGATGCATAAATAAATGTCTTAAACGTATTTATTCATATGATAAATCATATTAACTATGTACAACAGAGATCAAGTCTCATGAGGAACAAACATGAAAAGAGAGAGATGGAGAGAGCGAGGTGGAAAAGGTTGGAGGGGGTTTTATATTCAGGGTAAGCCTCTCCTTTCCACACAGGGGTGGAGACACTCTCTGCCTCCACTGGTGTCTATATGACACATGTGCCAATGGCTTGCAAATACTTGACACTTATCCACCTCAAGAATACAAGACACAAATTGAGCAATTTGGTATATGCAGTAGAATGCAGTAGAGACATGTGCTGATCTGTATATTGGAGAAACAAAACAACCACTTCACAAACACATGGCACAACATAGGAGAACAAACCCATCAGGACAGGGTTAAGCAGTCTATCCGCATTTGAAAGGCAAAGCTCACTGCTTTTGAAGACAGCAAAGTCCACATTCTGGACAGAGAAGACTGCTGATTTGAAAGAGGAGTCAAAGAGGTCATCTACTTTAAAATTGAGCAGCCCTCTTTCAACAGAGAGGGAGGGATATGACACCACCCATCTCCTATTCACAACACAGACCTTTCAGCAGTTCCAATAAGGTTGGTTCCACATCTATTTGCACTGTTAAGATAATGCTGAGAGCACAGATAAATCTCCCAGTGGCCTCAATGAGTCTCAGAAAGAGTGCTAATGACCAGATGACTGCAAAGAATATAACCTCTCCCATTCTCCACCATTCAGTCAGAACTGAGGAAGCTTCTTGGATGAGAAGCAAAAGGTTTTCATTTAAGGAAAAAACCAAGAATATCCAGTTGCCTTTTGGAAAAAGCACCTTTGGGATAAGAGTAGCACACACAGGAGCTAAATGTGGTTTGAGGGTAGGGCACATCCGGAGTACATGACTTAAAGAATCCATGATGCAGTTGACTTGATTTTTATATTTTGTGTGTTAAGATAAGTTTTAATCTAACTCCAAGAAATAGAGAATGGAATAATTCTGAACGCTAAACTTTCCAGGCGTGGTTCCATCCTAACCTATTCTTCATAAAAGCGTAGCTACCTTTTCCATACAGTTTATTCATTTTATCAGGTGGAAGGTTTGTTCTCCTATCTGACATGTCAGAGCCAGGCAAAATATGTTACAGTAGTGGCCAAAATTGTGGAAACCTTTTGGGAAAACTATATTTTCTAAAACTAGCTAATAACACCACTTTCTTTTTTTGGAGTAGTACCATAAAATTATATATCACTGGAAAGATAATTTCATCAAGAATGTAATGCAATAACTTTTATGAGGGATTTGCTATTAGAATAGCAGTTACAGTATAAAGAAGAAAAGTGAAACGTGTAGAAAAAACGAGATATACAAAAATGATCACCATGTCAGTTAATACTTAGTTGGGTGACCTTTAGCATGAATGACGGCCTTACAACGTCTTTTCTTTTTTTTTTTTTTTAAATTTGATTTTATTATAACATATAGTGATACAATCGGTACATTTTCGGTTCATTGGTGCAGTTATATACATATATACATCTACATACATTATTGCTTGTCTTTTGTTGATATTGTTTCTTGAAGCTAGATTTAATTTCAAACACTTAAAAATAATAGTGCTCAACTCCCTAAGACTAAATCTAATACTATTCATATAGATTTTGTTAATTAGTTAAAATTTAATCTCTATTACCTTCTTTATTTCTTTCCCCCATCCATTCGTACCACATGTCCCACACGCTATAAAATTCTGAATCTTCTCTGTCATTAATTTCTGAAGTCAATTTGTTCATTTCGGCGCACTCCAATATTTTTCCAATAACATGTTCTTGAGGTGGTATTTGTTTTTCTTTCCAATACTGGGCAAAGGAAATTCTAGCGGCTGTCAGAATATGTATAATTAAATACTTTTTCTTTTTTGCATATTCAGTTTTCAAAATTCCCAGGAGAAAAGCTTTTGGGTCAAAATCAAAATTTTCTTTTATTATTTCTCTAATCCACACCCATATCATCCTCCAGAATTTTTGTGCCTGATTACATGTCCACCAGCAATGATAAAAAGTACCCTGCTGATGGTCACATTTCCAACATTTAGGGCTCGAATTGGGGTAGATCTTCGCTATCCTGGCTGGGGCCATATGCCATCTATAAAACAGCTTGTATTGGTTTTCCTTATAAGCCGTCGCCTTTGTCATTTTAAGGTTATTATTCCATATTGAATCCCATTCGTTCAAATTTATATTCTGTCCTATATTTTTGGCCCATGCTAACATCGGTTCTTTAACTACTTCCTCTGCCATATCGTACTCCAATAAGTAATTATATAATTTAGCTAAAATTTTGTCGTCCGTACCCATCCATATCTTATCAAATCCATTTATGCTCATTTCAATGCCAAATTCCTCCTTATCTTTTTTATATCTGGATTTAATTTGGTTATATGGCCACCAGTCTATAGAAATACCTTGTTCCATCAATTCTTCCCTTGTTTTAAGGTTCCCTCCCCCATCTAATAATTCATTGTATCTGAACGTTTTACCCATTTCTAATACATTTGGATATATTATAGCCTCCATGGTGGAAAGCCATCTCGGAATTTTCCTATAGTGCTTCTGTCTCATCTCTCCCCATATTTGTATCAAGATCTCCCTTATTTTATGTCTATGGAAGTAAGTTTTTATCTTCTTCCCAGTATCCCAGAGATATGCATCCCAACCCTTCTGGAGATCATACCCTTCTAGAGTTAACAGTCTTTTATTTCTTAGGGTTGCCCATTCTTTCAGCCATACTAGGTTTGCAGCTTTTTGATATAACTCCCATTTAGGTAATCCGAAACCCCCTCTTTCCTTCTTGTCCTGTAAATTCCTAAATGCTATCCTTGGTTTCTTTCCCTCCCAAATAAATTTCCTGATGATGCTATTGAGCTCCAGAAAGAATTTTTTATCTAATTTAACAGGGACCGTTCGGAATAGATACAATAACTTGGGTAATATGCTCATTTTTATTGCCGCGATTCTGCCTAATAATGATATCTGTAGTCTTCCCCACTTTTCCAGATCCTGTTTAATATTTCTAATCAATGGTAAATAATTATCCTCTCTGAGGGCCGAGCACCTTGATGAAATCCAGACCCCCAGGTATTTTACCTTCTTGGCGATTTGGATCTCCATTGATTCTTCCAGTACTTTTTTCCTTGCCTCCGTCATATTTTTTGTTAATAATTTAGTTTTGGATTTATTTAATTTAAGGCCTGCTACCTCCCCGTAATTGCCCAATTCTTCCAGAATTTTAGTGCCTGATTCTAATGGTTCTTCCATGATTAATACCACATCATCTGCAAATGCCTGTGTCTTATATATCTCTTTTCTGATTGTCAGACCCTTTATTTCATTATTGTTCCTAATCTTTCTCAAGAATACTTCTAGTGCTAAGATAAATAGAAGTGGGGATAGAGGGCACCCTTGTCGGACCCCTTTTCTAATTTGAAAAGCCTTAGTTAGTTCTCCATTCAGTAATATATTAGCCTTTTGTTTTTGATAGATTGTGGATATCGTATTGACAAAATTTGATCCGAATTCCATTTGGATAATTTGTTGTTTCATAAATTGCCAATTAAGATTGTCAAATGCCTTTTGGGCGTCGACAAAGACCAATGCCATTTCTTTGTTTGGGTGTTCCTCATAGTATTCCAATATGTCTATTATCATCCTTGTATTATTCCTGATTTGCCTCCCAGGGAGGAATCCATTTTGGTCACTGTGTATTAATTTATTCAAAATTATTTTTAGCCTTCCTGCTAAAATACCCATATAGATTTTGTAGTCCGTATTCAGGAGGGATATCGGTCTGTAATTTTTAATTAATTTTGGGTCTTCTCCTTCTTTTTGGAGGAGAGTAATATACGCCTCTCTCCATGATTCTGGAATTTTGGATTCTGTTAGGGCCTCATTATAAATTTCTAACAACTTTGGTAACAAAATTTCTCCCAAATCCGAATTTTTATAAAATTCCCCTGGAAGTCCATCTGGGCCTGGGGATTTGTTCTTTTTAAGTTTTGATATTACCATTCTTAATTCTGTCATCGTTATTTCTTTATTAAGTATTTCTTTATCCTCTTCCCCGATTTTTGGAAGACTTTCTTTTGACAAGTATTGGACCACCTTTTCATTAGGAATTTGTTCTTCCGCATACAGAGCCGCATAATACTCTCGGGCAATCTCCAATTTATCTTCCTGTTTATTGTTGAGGTGGCCTTCCGGGTCTTCCAATTGATGAATTATGCCTTTCTCTTTTTCTTTTTTTAACCTATAGGACAGCCACCTGCCCGGTTTGTTTGCATTTTCAAAATAATATTGTTTGGTTCATTTCATTTTGTACGCCAATTCCTCTTGATCTATTACGTTTAATTTGTGCCGTATAACCATCCAATTTTCTTTAACATCCTTATTATCTGGTTTATGTTGTAGTTCCCTCTCGGCTTTCCCTAATTCTTCTATCAGTGCCTTCTGCCTCTCTCTTCTTTCCTTATTCCTGTGTGCACTATACGATATTGCTAGTCCTCTTACGTACGCTTTCATTGTATCCCATATGATACCTCGAGATGTTGCCTCCTTTTCATTTACTTCAAAAAATAAATTTAATTCTTTTTTTACTTTCTCAACATTTTGCTTGTCCTTTAGAAATTGATTATTTAATCTCCATCTTGTATTTCTTCTCTTGTGCGTACATTCCCATTTAACCTCTAATGGATTATGGTCTGCCCAAATGTTGGGCATGATTTCTGTTGACTTAATATCTAACCCTATATCTCTGCTTATCCACATCATATCAATCCTAGACCAAGATTTCTTAGGATTAGAATAATATGTATACTGCCTCTGATATGGGTGCAGAACCCGCCAAATATCCACTAGATTGAATTCTTCTACCATATCAAAGAATGGTTTTGGTAAATTTTTCCTCTTTTTCTTTTTACCTTTGGTCCCCTTATAATCTCTATTTGAAACTATTACCCCATTAAAATCGCCAATTATGCAAATCTTGCTCTTATCCATCATACTTAATCTCTCTCCTAATTTTTTATAAAAGTCTCCTAGGTTTTCATTCGGGGCATAAATTGCTGTTAATAAGATTGGACATTTGCCTCTTTTAACTTCCACCATTAATACCCTTCCCTTCGGGTCTGCATATTTTAGTTCGGCTTTTATTTCCTTCTTGATGTACAATGCTACTCCCCTTTTCTTTTTATCAGCTAGGGATGCATAAAGATTCCCCAATTTCTTATATTCCAAATATTTTTGATTTTCCTTTTTAATATGCACCTCTTGAAGGCACACTATATCCATATTTTGTTTAGCTAATTTTGTAAAAAAAAATTTCCTCTTTTTGTTATTGTTTAGGCCATTTACATTAACCGATATCAATTTCCAATCATCCATCTCTTAATTTTTGTATACTATCCTAATACTTCTTGGCACGTGTGACTCTTTGTGGACTTTGGTCTTTCTTTGTCTCCTTACTATCCTTATCTTCCTCCTCCTTTTCCTTCGATATCCCTTCTTTCTCTCTTATCTGCTGGGTTACTTCTTCTTTCGATGTTTCCGCCTCTAACTCCTCTTTACTACTTTGATCCTCTTCAGACGCTCGTAATTGATCCAGGAACTCTTGAGCTGCTACTAAGCTATCTATCTTAACTTTATTCCCTTGCCATGTGATCCACATGCCTTCTGGTAAGATCCACCTGAAGAGAATATTCCTTTTGTTTAATTGAGTAGCCAAAAACCTATAATCTCTCCTTATCTCCCTTACCCTCCTTGGGATTTGTTTCAGTATGATCACCTCCTTTCCCTTATACATGATTGGCTCATCTCTTGCCATACTATAGAGGATATCCTTTACCTTCTTCCTTGCGAATCTTATATGCACCTCCCTCGGCAATTTATTTCTTCGTGCATAATTTGTCTGGACCCTGTACGCCTCGTCAATTTCCTTTATAATATCCAATTTATCTTGTTGCAACACCCCAGCAATTAATTCTGCCATCACCTGGCACAGATCTTCTTCCTTATCTTCCGCAATGTTTTGGAAACGGAGATAGAAGGAGGCTCGATCCATTTCCAATTGGGTAATTGAGTCTGTCAATTCCCTGTTCTGTTCCATCAGTTTTTGGTCAACCGTATCTAAATTTTTTTCCTGTTGTTCCATTTTAACTTCCATCTTTTTAATCTTCTGTGTATTAGTTTGTATCGATTCCTGTATACCAATCATTTTTTGATCTAATGCCCTAATATCTGTCTTCAATTCAGTATGATTACTAGACATTTTTTCTTGTAACATAATCATCGTGTCCTGTATTGCTGTCAATGTTGATTGCATTGCTTGCATTGTGGGTAGCATTCCTGATTTCTCCATTTTAGAGAAACCTTCAGTCAATTTCTGTGTAGCAGGTGATGTCGTTGTGATCGTGGGATTTGAGGATGTTTTCTTTCCTGTTTTTGTCACCGTGGATGAGAAGCTCATCATCTCTTTTAATACCTTTTTCTGTTTTCTTGTTATATTTTCAATGTTTTTCCAAATTGTCATCCACCAATATTTAACTGCCTCTATCAAATGAATTTATATTAAATCGTTCCCTTCCGTTCCACTATTCAATATTGTTTAGTAATACAATAAATCAATAATTCAAATTTTTATCTATTGCACAAACCTATCTTGTAATAAGTCACTTATTGATCAATTAATAGTTAAACTAATTTGAACTAAGATAACCCTCTCACCTGCTACCACTACTTAAGCAAATTATCTTTACCTACTCTTATTTAACACTTAAGCACTGATGACTTTCTAATATATCTTGAGCAATCTAAGTACACATATAAATAATTAATTATGCAATCTCGATATTCAATATTTTAAGTTATAAAAAGCTAATCAAAATTAAGAATCAATAATTGAAAGAAGAAAGGAGGAGAAGAAAGGGAAAAATCCAATTATAGAATATAAAAGATTATAGCGTATATAAATTCCTTAATAAAAAATCTAAAAAGTACTTAATAAATTTTAAATAAGTTCACAATTAATTTAGATTATCTAAAATGGAATATGTAATATATATAATATTAATATAGATATATACTTATAGATATATAAATTTTCTAATGTTTTTTTTCTTGTTGTTGTTATTTGCCCAACTCGTTGATTAATTAATTGATTAGTTGATTAATTGCTCAATAACTTCTCTCAGTCATAAAAGAGCAGAAGGGAAAAGCAACCAAAAAATATAAAAAAATTCTTTTACAATGATGCAGCAGGCACACTTTGCTGTATGATCTGCTTCGCGTTGCTCTTAAATTCAATCACTCTCCATTTGCATTGTCATTCAGATTTCATCAGCCACATTATCTTCCCCAAGTGCTCCTCAGTCTCTCAGCTAGAGACAATCTTATTGTTAGTCCTGACAGCTACCGCACTTCCAAAATCCAGTTCCTTTATTCAATTAGTCTATTCCACACTCTTAACTTTCCAAAGTTTGTTTGCTCGAAACAAAGTATCAATCCAATCCACTGAAGGCTCCGTCTCCCTTTCTAAAAGTATCCTCAGTCTCACCAGCACGTCTGCGATTTCATCTCCCACCAATCTCCTCCAACCTCACAATCGCCGCCAATTCCTTCCAGGATCCTTCTTATCAGACGCAGCCAGCACAATCCAATTGAACTCACTCCGAGCGTGTTTAAGGGAGAGTAGTACGAATGATCATAGGCACCAACTTCACCGAAATCTTCTTGCTTCCTGTCTTTTGTTAGCTATCACAGCTTCAAGTCTGCCATTTAAAGCAGACGCGCCGCGTTAGTTTGACAGCGGTAGTCGGTCCAGCAGAGAGTGCTTGCTCCTCACCGCTCTGCCTGCTGACACCCCGCTATCGTCCGCGGAGCTCTCCAAGCTCCCACGCCTCGAAGGGACCCCAAAACGCAACAAAAAAGTGGCACTGCAAGCAGCGATCGCTGTCACAGCGCCATTTTGCTGGGATTCACCAACCGGAAGTCGTCCCACATCCTTACAACGTCTTTTCATGGAGTGAACCAAGTCTTTTAGTTCTGCGGCTGTGAAACCAGGATTGAAGGATGGCTTCTATTAACTGGGTTTTATTGCTGGGTTGCTTCTGACTAACAAGTTTCTTTAGTCGGCTCCATAGATTTTCAATGGGGTTAAGAAGGTCAGGGCTATTCCCAGGCCATTCCAGCAGTGGAATAGGATTATCTTGAAACTCCAAAAAAAAAAAAGTGGTGTTATTAGCCATCAAACCTCAAAAATACACTTTCCCCAAAAGGTTTCCATAATTTTGGCCATTCCTGTAACTGGTGGCTCTTCCTAAGAAGGGAAGAAGCTTAAGGTTGCTACTCAAAGTGAGTCGGGTTGATTGGTGGGACAAGAAACGAAGAAAGCAAAGACCATAAATTCTTACGTTGAATCTCATTTTCTCCAGCTCGGTCTTGGCTTTGAGGTCTCTCAAAGAGACAGAAGAGTTTATCCTTCCTTCTTCTGGATAAATCCCAAGGAATTTCCTCAGTATGAGGGTTTAGTCCAGCTGCTCCTGTATTTCCAGTGGAACTGGGTTGGGCTGGTGGCCCCTGAAGATGACATTGGAGAACATTTCATCTCAATTTTGATGCCAATGCTGAAGGAGAAGGAGATCTGCCTGGCCTTCAGCAACCTGTTCATTTCTGATAACATTGCAAAGTTGGATTTAAAGTCCCTTCTCAAAATCTTATTGAAAGCTGAAGTGGTTATTCTCTTTGGAGACTTTAGAAATGTTTCATTTTTCCTGAGCCATTTGTATGATGATTTACTATCTAGAAAGTCCCCGTTTTGGAAAGTTTGGCTGATAACTTCCCATTGGACATTTGGTGCGATAAGATATCCATACAGTTTGAGAACTTTAAAGCTCTTGCATGGAGCTTTGCATTTTAGGGACCACGCCGGGAACGTCCCCGAATTCAGCCGTTTCCTCCTGTCTTTAGACCCTTTGAAGCCCCAAGGGGACGTCTTTCTCCCACTATGGTGGCAAAGGGTCTTTAACTGCAGGTTCCATAAACCAACTAGGTCCTACAAGCAATGCACAGGAAAGGAGAATTTACAGAATCTGCCGTCTTACGTGTTTGAAACCAGCATGACGGGTGAAAGTTACAACATCTACAATGCTGTTTATGCTGTGGCACACGCGTTACATGCAATGCATGGATCAGGAACGCGACCGGCCATGATGAGGCTTGGAAAGAGGATCTCCAATGTCCAGTCATGGCAGGTAATCCCTGGCACTTTTTAATCCAATCCACAGAGAGGAAACTTCCCATAAGTATTTCTTGAGTTACGAATGAAGTATCTGCATGCTATTTATTTGCTGCCTATTTTGCCATGGGCCTATACTCTAGGTGACTTACTACAATAAAAATGAAGAAACGAAAAGAGTGTAAGCAAAACAGAAGTAGAATAATAAAACAATAAAATAAATAATGAGAACCAAATACAGTACAAGAATACAACAACATGATGACCGAACCGTTGGATGGGTGGACAGTAGCGAGCAAGGCAGGGGGAATAGGAGTCTGTCCATCAATCCAGCATGGAAGTGCGCCATTGAGTCCGGTCTTCAGGCACCTGCGGAAGGCAAGGATGGTGGGGGGAGATCTTAGCTGAGAAAGTGGGATGTTCCGAAGAGAGGATGCAGTAGGATCTAGGGTAGTGAAGGCTAACCTTTTCTGGATGGAGTGCTAAAAGCATGCATGAACCCCCCAAATGCGATGCGTGTTCACTCCTGCACATGCACTAATGACCTCCTGCATGTGCCCCACCCCTGTGCATGCATACATGATGCCCTGCACATGCCCCACCCCCGCATGTGTGTGCACCCCCTGCATGTGCCCCACCCCTGCGCATGCTCAGCAGAGACCCGACAACCATGCGTGAACTGGGGCGACGGCTCGCATGCCCACAGAGAGGGTACTGCATGCCACCTGCGGCACGTGTGCCATAGGTTTGCCATCAAAGTCACCACATCACATTGCCATCACATGACGTATCACGATGATTTTCCCTTGACGGAGCTGGGGTGGGCGTGGCCTGCATGTGACGCATCCGGCCCGCGGGCCACCAGTTTGACACCTCTGGCCTAGGGTCACCGCAGCCGACTCCCCACGGGAGAACCCTGCAGGACCAACTTGCTGTGGCCAACTCATGTCTGCACCCAGTTCACCACGGGCCTCCCGCTGCAGCTGATGCATCGTGGGTGTTTATCCTCAGCTGGCCCTCTGCTGGCATTCCCCACCCCACTGGTCAACCACCAGTAGCGATGGAGGCGGGTGGTTCGGAGAACTGGTAGCAAAAATCCCTGCCCCCCCCCATACCCAGCTGAGCCGCACAATCATCAGAGGCTTTTTTTTAACTTTTAAAAGCATTTTCCAGGCTTAGGCCCGGAGTATTTGGCGGACCATCTGCGGCCAGCGACAGCTCCCCATCGCCCGGTGCGTTCCCACAGGGAGGGCCTCCTTGGGGTGCCGTCAGCCAGATAATGTTGGCTGGTGACCTCTAGGGAGCGGGCCTTCTCTGTGGGCGCACCTACCGTGTGGAATCGGCTCCCCCTGGAGCTCCGGGTGGCCCCTAACCTTCGCTCTTTCCGCCGTGACCTTAAAACATGGTTATTTCGCCTAGCTGGTTCGGACTGAAGGGGTTTTAAAGGGGATTTTAATGGTCTTTTATAATCCTATTGGGTATTTTAATATTGTTTTTCTTGTTTTTATTGTTGTGAGCCGCCCTGAGTCCTTTGGAGATAGGGCGGCATACAAGTTTAAATAATAAATAAATAAATAAATAAATAAATAAATTTTTTGTACAACCTCTTTGGCCGAAAAAATGTTTTTAAAAGTTAAAAAAAAAAAAGCCTCTGACGATCACGTGGCTCAGCTGGGATCCTCAAAGGCTTTTAAAAGCATTTTTCCTACAACTTCTTCAGAGGTTGTAGAAAAAATGCTTTCAAAAGGCTCTGACGATCCAAGCTGAGTTGCCTGATCGGCAGAGGCTATTTTTCTTTTAAGAGCCTCTGATGATCCAAGCTGAGTTGCCTGATCGTCAGAGGCATTTAAAAGAAAAAAAGCCTCTGCCGATCAGACAACTCAGCTGGGATTGTCAGAGCCGTTTGAAAGCATTTTTTCTACAACCTCTTCGCTGAACCATTAAAAATGGTTTTTTTTAAAAAAAAAATGGCCACGCCCACCCAGTCACATTACCCCCCCCCATCCCAAGCCACGCCCACAGAACCAGTAGTAACCAATTTTAGATTTCACCACTGCTTCCCAGGTGCCTGGGAAGGGAGGGCACTGGGCTCCACCCAATGACTTCTGCTGTTGCTGCTGCCCGTTGCATCCTGCCTGCCCCCTCTCTGCCCCCAACTTCTCGGGGACACTCCAGCATTGTGAGGAGGAGCTGGGTGAAGAGCGAGGCCAGGCAGGAGCCGCAGGATCTAACATCTCTAACATCTAACAATCGGAAGAATCTGGAGTTGAACATTCTTAAAACTCGACAGATGATGGTAGATTTTAGGAGAAGCTCTCCTATCCCACCACTGAGGATAAATGCTTGCAATGGGTCAGCGGTAGAAGGGCTCTTGCGGTGAAGTGGTGTGGCCAGGCAGCCATGTTCAGTTGTCCTAGACCCCCTGGTGAATTGGACCAAGAGAGATGGACTGGCCCAAGATCACCCAGCAGCTTTCATGGCTAAAGTGGGACTTGAACTCACAGTCTCTTGCTTTCTAGCCTGGTGTGAAACTGGTTCTCATTATACTTTCCTGCCTCATTGAGTGACAAACCAGGGCAGGAACTCACTTCTGCACGGCTTCATTTGCTCAGACTCGGTTCCTGTTTTCTCCATTCTTTGAATCTAATTAGAGAGAACCAGTAGAATTGTACCCTGTTGTGGTACAAATGGTTTAATCATTCCTAAAAGGAAACTATTCTCGATTCCCAGATATATTATGCATCCCTTTAAGATGAAGGCCGTCCCAGAATGATAGAAGCCATCATGTCTCATTTGTGGCTTTCAGCCAATTTCTTTGATTTCTGAATGTCCCTTTTCCCCCCCAGATTCTTCCCTATTTGAGGAAGGTCCAGTTCAACAACAGTGCTGGAGAGGAAATCTCCTTCTCAGAAAATGGACTGGGATCTGCTCGTTATGATCTTATCAACTGGGTTCTCTGTCCTAATCGATCTTTTGTGCCTGTGAAGGTTGGGGAACTCGATCCTGGGTCTCCCTCAAGAAAGGATTTCACCATTGCCTCCAATGCAATCACCTGGGCCTCAAAGGTGAGCTGGAAGGAAACGGTGTAACTTCAGGGAAAGGCTCATTCTCTCCTGAGGATACAGAATTCCCTTCTAACTCAAAACAGGACGACTGAATCAGAAAATGTGGCAGCCGTTGGAGGAAAACCTGCCTTGCATGTAACACAGTTGGTGATTGACAGATCCAAGAGAAGGGATGGGATTGGGAAAACCATTTGATTGAAACCCAGATGCAATTGGAACAGGCAACAGTGATCTCCATGGACCATTCAGTTGGATCTTCATGATACCAAATTTGGGGATGATACTAAACTGGCAGGAATAGCCAACACCCTAGAAATTAGGCTCAAGATCCAAATGGATCTTGACAGACTTGAACCCTGGGCCCTATCTAACAAAATGAAATTCAATGGAGAGAAAAGTAAAGTCTTACACTTAGGCAAGAAAAACCAAAAGCATGCATGTAAACTGGGGGAAACCAGGCTTAATAGCAGTGACTGTGAGAGGGATCTTGGAGTCTTAGTGGACAGTCAGTTAAATAGGAGCCAGCCGTGTGCAGTGGCAGCCAGAAAAGCCAATGCAATCCTAAACTGCATTAACAGAGGGATTCAATCCAGGTCATGTGAGGTACTAAACCTACTCTATATAGCCTTGATAAGACCACACCTATAATAGTACATCCAATTTTGGTCACCACACTATAAAAAAGATGCTGAGAGTCTGGAAAGAGTGCAGAGAAGAGCAACCAGGATGATTAGGGGATCCCTAATCCCCTAATCAAATTAGTTTGAGGCTAAAACATACGATGAACGGTTGCAGGAACTGGTCATGGCTAGTCTAGTGAAGAGAAGGACCAGGGGACACATGATAGCAGTCTTTCAATATTTGAGGGGCTGCCACAGGGACGAGGGGGTCACCTTGTTTTCCAAAGCACCTGAAGGCCAGACAAGGAATAATGGATGGAAACTGATCAAGGAGAGATTCAGCCTGGAAACAAGGAGACATTTTCTGACAATGAGAGCAATCAACTAATGGAATAGAAGTTCCTTCAGAAGTTGTGGGAGCTTCATCACTGGAGGCTTTCAAGAAGAGACTGGACTGCCATCTGGCCTGGCCTGAACCTCCCAGGAGTTTCCCCCAATTTTTCTGGTAGACGATGGTGAATCATTCCTTTGGAAGACATTCTGGAGAGGGAAACAGGACAATGGAAACAAACAAATGAAGAACATTCACTGCTTAGGCCATTTCAACCATTTCTCTCTTCTCTTCAGAAGGTGCCCTTTGCCAGGTGTGGCATGAAGAGGTGCCAAGCAGGAGAGAGGAGAAACGTTCCAGAGGGCGAGCAGGTCTGCTGCTACCAGTGTGATCCTTGTCCAGAAAGGACCATCTCTAACCAGGCAGGTAAAGCACACTTCAAATGCAGATCTTTGAGGATCATGTAAGCCATTCCGTAGATCAGAATATTGATTTTTAAAATCAGTTTTGGTACGATTGACATGTCTCAAAGCATTCGTGGTTTTTCAGCAGAACCTCTCAGTTTATGTATTTCAATGGTCTTGTCCCCACTTTTCCCACTCATGAGCAATGAAGGGGAGTTTCAGGGTGCAACTTATGTGTTCCCTACTGTCCTTTCCATTCTCATATTTCTTTGGCAAAACCAACCAACAATGTTTTTTGAAGTTGTGGGATATGTAGTTCAAGCTTCAATTTTGTGATTTACAGTGTGTGCTGCTTCTTTCAGCACGATCAATCTCCCTGGAAATTATTAGACCTGTGAGAGAGATCCTTCTACATATGTCTGCTAGCTCTTTCCTGCAAAAAACAGCAAGGAACAATTCTATTCTATTCTCTCCCACTCTCTCCCTCCATCCCCCCCTTTCTCTCTGCCGGTTTCAGGTGTGGCTCAGTATAAATAAAGACAGAGTCCAGGTATTTGCCTTGATAGGTTTTACATGTTTATTCAGCTGAATAAAAATGGGACTCTCCGAGCAAGAGGGACCCCCAACATACTTTGACACTTGTATCTACAGTACAGAAATTGTCCTTGGGGGTCCTCCAAGGATATTGGGTGTCATCTCGGGGACAGTAGATGTTTCCTGAGGAACTTTCCATGACTTTGAAGGCCTGCAGGGGCAACTGTCACATTGGCACATATGCTTGCTCAAGACTGTCAAGAGAAATATTAGATTCCTGGTTTGCTTCCCTCTCCTCTCTCCCTCCCTCCCCCCTTCCCCCCTCTCTGTGATCTTCTCAACACACACCCAAACTGATAATGTACACACACACACAAGAGCAGGCCTTCTTGATGAAGATTTATCAGTCTTCTGGGGATACCAATATTAAGTAGGAAAAAGGTTGGCAATCTCTGTGGCAATGAAAGCCACAGTAGCCATGGAAGTGCCCGGTGATTGGAGAGGACCTTGTCTTTCTGAAAACCAAACCGATGCTTGTTTCTGACTGACCTACGCTCAGGGTCATCGCAAATGAAAGTTGCTTTGCTCTTTTTGATGCACCTTAAAGTGCTGAGTAGGTGATTCCAACAACACATTTGTGGATTGGCCACAAGAGAAAGTGGACAGTCAAGTCACCCCTGAGGGAAGGATAATACTGATGACAAATGCCTCCAAAATCCTTAGACAAAGACTTTCATCTTATCATTTTATCTTGATTTCAGATGCAGCTCACTGTGACTCTTGCCCAGAAGACCAATATCCCAACAAGGACAAGGACCACTGCATTCCCAGGAAGCTCCACTTCCTCTCCTATCAAGAGACCCTGGGATACACTTTAGTTTCTCTAGCACTTTCTCTCTCTGTGATCACATCTGTGATCCTGGTGATATTTCATAAACATCGTGACACTCCAATTGTCAAGGCCAACAACCGAGATCTGACCTACGTCCTCCTAGTCTCCCTCATACTCTGTTTTCTTTGCTCCTTCCTCTTCATCGGTCAACCTGGGAAGCTCATTTGTCTCTTCCGACAATCTGCCTTTGCCATTCTCTTTTCCCTTGCGGTTTCCTCTGTCTTGGCAAAAACTGTCATGGTGGTTCTGGCCTTCATGGCTACCAAACCAGGAAACAAGTCAAGGAAACTCTTAGGAAAACCACTGACCAACTCCATTGTTTTAGCCTGTCCCATGATCCAAGCAATTCTTTGTGCCACCTGGATGGTAATCTCTCCCCCATTTCCCAACTGGGACTTCCATTCCTTGGTAGGAGAGGCCATCTTGGAATGTAATGAAGGCTCAGCTTTAATGTTTTATGCTGTCCTCGCCTATCTGGGTTTCCTGGCCTTTGTCAGTTTCACGGTGGCCTTTTCTGCTAGGAAATTGCCTGATAGTTTTAATGAAGCCAAATTCATTACTTTTAGCATGCTGGTCTTTTGCAGTGTTTGGATCAGCTTCCTCCCCACCTACCTGAGCACCAAAGGGAAGTCCATGGTGGCCGTGGAGATCTTCTCCATCTTGGCCTCTGGGGCTGGTCTCTTGGCTTGCATCTTTTTCCCCAAATGCTACATTATCCTACTGAGACCCAATTTGAATTGTAGGGAAAATATAATGAGGCACAAGAATCTCTAAGTAATGCTGGGAAAGGCACCATTTATATTTCACTTTGAGGCATATTTAGAAAGGGACAGACCCTAAGAATCAAGGAACCACCAAGGCCCTTTCTCTAGGTGTCTGACAAAGAAAAGAACTATTCTCAGAACAAAAGGATGATTCCTTATTGGGCAATGTAGACATCCAGGGATGGGGAGAAGGAGAAGCTATTGTTTAACCATGCAAGCCCTGCGCGGGAAAAAACAGAGCTGGTTTTGATTCTTCAGTACCGAAATGGTGTAGCCAATAAAGTTTTGCTTTTGGAAGTACAAAGTTCCGGAGTGTGCCTACTTTTGTTGGGTTTCTAGTCGGACTGTTGACGTGTAGTTCAAGTTATTTCAGATTTTAAGTTTCTCCAGATTTTAGTTCAGGTTATTTTAGATTTAGATCAGGCACCCACAACTTCTGAAGGGAAGTCATTCCACTAGTTAATTGTTCGTGCTGTTAAGAAATTACTCCTTAGTTCCAGGTTGCTTCTTTCCTAGATTAGTTTCCATCCATTGCTTCTTGTCCTGCCTTCTGGTGCTTTGGAGAATAGCTTGACTCCCTCTCCTTGGTGGCAGCCCTTCAAATATTGGAAGACTCCTCTCATGTCACTCCTAGTCCTTCCCTTCTCTAGACATACCCAATGGATAATCATTGCTCTGAAATGGTATAGATTCTCTTACTTGAGCAGGGAGTTGGAGTATTAGAAGATCACCAAGGTCCGTTCCTGCTCTGTTATTCTGTTATTTGCACCACCTGAATAAACTGTGGCACAGGCCAAATGCCATCTCTCTGCTTCATTGGCTCCCATGCCCAACTCCACCCTGATTTTCAAGTCCATTTTTTTTTAATTTGATTTATATGCCGCCCTTCTCCGGAGACTCAGGGGTCTTACAATGCGTTAAGCAATAGCCTTCATCCTTTTGTATATTTATACAAAGTCAGCTTATCGCCCCCACAAACTGGTCCTCATTTCACCTACCTTTGAAAGGATAGAAGGCTGAGTCAACCTTGAGCCTGGTGAGATTCGAACTTACAGTAATTGCAGACAGCTGGTGTTAATCACAATGCTATCAGTCTGCTGAGCCACCAGGCACCATTTGCTCTGTGGATTAACAGAAAGAGACAGAAACCTGTTTTTCCGTTTCTGACATATGAAGAAAAGCCACTGTGTCAGGGTTCCAAGGAACACCACCAACAAAATAAAGCTCTGAGGCCTGAGATTCCTCAAAGTTCCAATTTATTAGAGATGTCATGTTCACAGCCATGCCCCACCCCCACAGGTTCATCACATTGTCCAATCAACTTTTCACACTCCACTAGATACAATCTTCAGGCAGTCTCCATCAGACGCAGGCAAAAGTCCTTGAATACGGAATATTGTTATGACTAACTTTCTATTGCTCCAACAACAACCCCCTCCCAACTTCCCCAGCTAAAATATGTGGCAGTTAAGAAGCAAAAAAGAAAATTGTCTTGAGTCTCTCTAAGAGCCTCTGGAGGCTGGGGATAGCAAAAAAAGTCACTTCCTGTCCCACCAGGAGTTGGGAAATGGGCCGTTTCAAGCCTCCAGAGGGCTTCCGAGGGAGTGGGTAAGGCTGTTTTCACCCTCCCCAGATGCATACAGAGGTTCTGGAGCCAGGTGAGAAAGAAAAACGGCCCTTGCCCACCCCACCCCCCCAGGCCCTCCGGAGGCAGGAAACAGCCTATTTCCCTACTTCTGGTGGGCCCAGAAGGCCTGAAAATCAGCTGGCCAGCGCACGCATGTGCACCAGAGCTGAGCTGGCGTGCCCACTGATATGGCTACGTGCGCCACCTGTGGCACGTGTGTCATAGGTTCACCATCACGGGTCTATGAGATCATAGTTGGCTTTTTTAAAGTTATAACTAACTGTTCCTTACTGTCCTTTCCATTCTCGTATTCCTTTGGAAAAACTAACCAGCAACGTTTTCCTGAAGTTGTGGGATGTATGGTTCAAGCTTTATTTTTTGTTATTTATGATTCTTTCAGTACTATCAATCTCCCTGGAAATGATTAGAACTGTGAGAAAGATCCATCTACGTATGTCTTCTAATTCTTTCCTTTAATAAATAAACAAATAAACAATGAACTATTCTATTCTACTCTACTCCACTCCATTCCACTCCACTCCATCCATTCCATTCCATTCTCTCCCTCCCTCCCCTCTCTGTCTCTGCTGGTTTCAGGTGTGGCTCAGTATAAATAAAGGCAGACTCCAGGTATTTGCCTCGATAGGTTTTACATGTTTATTCAGCTGAATAAAGATGGGCCCCTCTAAGCAAGAGGGAACACCCAACACACTTTGACACTTATCTTTATATGGTTGCTACATTGTCCGCTTCTCTACCCAGAAGCTTTGGCACACACCACCCAGACAAGATGGCACACTCTAGATAAGATAAAGAAGTACAGAAATTGCCATCCAACACTGCCATCCACTTGGGTGTCATCTCAGGGACATTGGGTGTTTCCTGAGGAACTTTTCATGACCTTGAAGGCCTGCTGAATGACTGATACTTGTTTCTAACTGACCTATGCCAGGGTCATCCTAAGTGCTGAGTGGGTCATTCTATCAACACATTTGTGGATTGGCCACAAGAAAAAGGGGAGAATCACATCTCCCCTGAGGGAAGGGTAATACTCATGAGAAATCCCTCTGAAAACCTTAGACAAAAACTTTCATCTTATCATTTTATCTTGATTTCAGGATGTGACTCGTTGTGACCCCTGCCCAGATGACCAATATCCCAACAAGCCAAGGAGCACTGCATTGTCAAGAAGATCCACTTCCTTGCCTATCAAGAGAGCAAGAGAGTTTCTCTAGCGCTTTCTCTCTCTGTGATCACATCTGCGATCCTGGTGATATTCCATAAACATCGTGACACACCGATTGTCAAGGCCAACAACCGAGATCTCACCTACCTCCTCCTGGTCTCCCTCCTGCTCTGCTTCTTCTGCACTTTTCTCTTCATTGGTTGACCCACAAAGCTCACCTGTCTATTCAGACAAACTGCCTTTGCCATTCTCTTTTCCCTCGCGGTTTCCTCTGTCTTGGCAAAAACTGTCATGGTGGTTCTGGCTTTTATGGCTACCAAACCAGGGAATAAGACTAGGAAACCCTTAGGAAAATCTCTGACCAACTCCATTGTCTTAGCCTGTCCCCTGGTCCAAGCACTTCTTTGTACCACCTGGCTGGTAACTTCTCCCCCATTTCCCAACATGGACTTCCACTCCTTGATAGGAGAGGCCATCTTGGAATGTAATGAAGACTCAGCTTCAATGTTTTACGCTGTCCTTGCCTACCTAAGTGTTCTAGCCCTCATCAGTTTCATGATAGCTTTTTTTGGCCAGGAAATTGCCTGACAGCTTTAATGAAGCCAAGTTCATTACTTTCAGCATGCTGGTCTTTTGCAGTGTTTGGATCTCATTCCTCCCCACCTACCTGAGCACCAAAGGGAAGTCCATGGTGGCCGTGGAGATCTTCTCCATCTTGGCCTCTGGGGCTGGTCTCTTGGCTTGTATCTTTTCCCCCAAATGCTTTATTTTATTTTATTTTTTTTTAATTTGATTTATATGCCGCCCTTCTCCGGAGACTCAGGGCGGCTTACAATGCGTTAAGCAATAGCCTTCATTCTTTTGTATATTTTATACAAAGTCAGCTTATTGCCCCCACAAACTGGGTCCTCATTTCACCTACCTTAGAAAGGATGGAAGGCTGAGTCAACCTTGAGCCTTGGAGAGATTCGAACCAGCAGAAATTGCAGGCAGCTGTGTTAATAACAGGGTGCACTAAACCACTGTACTATCAAGGCTCTTATTATCCTATTCAGACCCCACCTCAAATGTAGAGAAAATATCATAAGAAACAAGAACATGTAACTAATGCAGGGATAGGCCACCTTTATATTCCTCTTTTGGACATGTTTAGAAAGGGGTAAAAATTCTAAAAAATAGATGACATGGTGGAGGGACTTAAAATATTAAATAACACCTTATCAAGTGCTCTGACTGGTCACAATGTATTTGTTGTCTGCAACAATCAACCATCCTTTTATTTTCAATGTCTTCCAACTGTCCCCAACAAGGCCCGGTCCCCAATAAAAGCCCCCAATAAAATTTCCTGTGAAAGATTTATTATTTCAAGGAGTACATTTTCTCATTTTATTCCTTCTCATTGAAATTTTCAATATTTCTAATGTAGGTTTAGTGTTGTTGTGTTTGATCCTATATGTTCAATCTCCTGCGGCTTTGTAGATTTCCCTATTCATTTTTTTTTTTGATCTGGTAGCATTGAAATCCCCCCAACCCACCCAGTTCTGCTATGCTGCCTCTTCAATGTTGGGTGATTTGCTGGGAGTTATGAGCGAAGAATGACAGCAGGGAATGCAATATTATAATCATTGTGCCCTATCATCTCTCAGAGCTCGTTGGTAAACCATGGTGCTCTATGATATCTGTGTGCACAGAGGTTTTTTTGTAGTTTGATCTGGCCCCACACTGGAATCAAATTTCATTGGTGATTATATGTCCCCATCGAGGTCATTCAAGGCATCATGGCCATCCTAATGAGGTGCTTGTCAACGAAAAAGTCCAAACAGTGCCCTAAAATAATCACATGTGTTAGTAGGTAGATAGTTTATTGATTGATTAGTCTTCCGATCACATAAAAAAAGTAAGTCCAAAATAAATTGATAATATAGTCTTGGATGTGTGAGGAATTAATTGAGATGTTTAAAATCATGCATGAAGCATTAAAGGGCAATAAAATTCAGAAATTTTGCTAGAACATTCAAAACAGGAAAAAGAAAATATAAACAAGAAGCAAGAAAATAATGTTGAAGGAAAAGGAATTGAATGTAAAAAGTTAGATGATTATACTGGGATTTACAGTGGCAAAAAAAGAGTAGATAGGGGGGAATATCCCCCAAAAGGGAAGAGAAGGAAATGGAAAAAGATTAGGAAAAGGCTTGGGGAGAATTATGCGAGTAACAGACCCAAAAGTTAGAAAAAGGATTCAGGAGAAAAGATACAATAAATATAAAAAGATAAAAAAGAAAAAGAAGTTAAGAGAATGGGATGAAAGGAGAAAAGTATTAAGAAGTGGAATTTCAGAGAGACCACGAGAAAATGGTTAAAAGGGGAAGAATAGTGTAAAGGAGGAAGGGAAATAAGGTATATATTAGTAGATCTGAGGGAACTGTATTAATATTATTAATTGTGAATGTAAAAAGCGAATCTGATGATGTATATTGTTTATTGTAAAATAGAACAGCAGATGAAATATGGAATGGCAATTTGGTTTAATTATGAAAATAACTGAAATCAAGACAAAATTGAAACGTTAAAAAGTGTGATGGGGATTTTGAAAAAATATGTTGTAAATGATGAAATAAAATAGTTAATTGATGCTATAGTAAGAAATCAGGAATTAAGGGCGGATAGTGATATTGCTTATCATGTACTAAGAAGAGATTAAGATAAGATGTGGAAGGTCAATTAAGTTAAAGGCTGTCAATGTAAGAATTGAATATGATGAAGTACATTGTATGTAGCCAAAAAGTGTGATGGGGATTCTGAGAAATATATTTTATAAATGGAGAAATAAGATAATTAATTGATGTTATGCTAAGAAATTAGGAATCGAAGGGCGGATGGTGATACTGTTTATATATTATGTATTAAGAAGAGATTAATGATAAGATAAAGAAGTTGGGAAAAAGAATATTATGGCTGAAATTGAGATATGTAAATTGTACTTGGAAAAAATAAAAAGGAAGATTGGAATAGATTATAAAATTCAATATATAACTGTTATAAGATGCATACTCTGCTCATAAAATATGCATGTGAAATAAAAATTTAATAAAACTTGTTTAAAAAAAACTTCCAGTGTTGGAGCATTCACAACCTCTGGAGGCAAGTTGTTCCACTGATTAATTGTTCTAACTGTCAGGAAATTTCTCCTTAATTCCAGGTTGTTTCTCTCCTTGATGAGTTTCCACCCGTTGCTTCTTGTCCTGCCCTCATCAGGTGCTTTGGAGAATGGGTTGACTCTCTCTTCTTTGTTGCAGCCCCTGAGATATTGGAAGACTGCTATCCTGCCCCCCCCCCCGGTACTTCTTCTCATCAAACTAGACATGCCCAGTTCCTGCAACCGTTCTTCATATGTTTTAGCCTCCAGTCCCCTAAGTTGTTTCCTTATTACTCAGTGGCAGGGTTGAAATGTGAAATTAATCAAATAAAGAGATTGAGCCCACTCCCTCCTTTCCAAGGTGCCTCAGTGAGGCTTCCCAGTTTGAGGTCCGGTATCATCTGTATGCCGATGATACTCAATTGCACAACTGTTGACTGACCAAACAATGCAATCTATTTTTTTGGTTCTCGTGCTTGAAGGCTGATGGATGGGGAGAAATAGTCTCAGATTGGTCCTCTCAGTACTGGGGACTTTCCCTCTTTGGTCCTGCATGACATTGCAGTGCCATGTTTGAGCCTGCTGTGCAATCTGGTGTCTATCTGGACTCTCAAGGAGCAGATAGTAGCTATGGCCAGGAAGGTTTTTGTGGAGCTTCACTTTGTTAAATGGGATGATAATGAACTGTGGAAAGTCTGGATGTGCATGAGAGCAACAGAGGGACAGAGACAAGAGTTGGAGGCAGGAAGTCTGCAGTTATTGGGATCTGACCTAATGTAGATGAAGCGGAATCTGATAGATGACCACTGGATAACTTTCTATTCACTCTATTCTAAAAGCAATGCATCCAGTTGGAAAAAGTACAAACTCAGCCAAAATCCTTTTGATACCTTTAGGAGGCCTCTAAGTTGTCAGAAGAAAGGAACATTCTAATGACATACAGCTTAAAGGTTGGTTAGGTCAAGGGTATTCACATGAGCTGGAAGTCGTTTATCAACAGAAGATAATTTGAATCTATGCTCCAGTAATTTACAGAAGAATTATGATTGTTTGGCAAGGATAATGTAAAACTTTAGTAATTAGGAAATGTCAATTAAATATAACAAATGTATATGACCATATAAACTGCTGAGTTAACAGAATCCTTTGTTTGAAAATGTATAAAACTGTGGTCTCAGAATCATAAGTTGTTCAAAACTGGCTCTGAACCTTGCGCAATAAAACTGTTTCTGGCTGACCTAGGAATGTTGCTTTGTCCTCATCATTCCACAACAGACCCACCAGTGGAGATGGAGCTAGCAGAAATTCATCCTTCAAAGAAGGGATTGTTCCTCCACCTCTGAAGGAGGACTTGGTTTGCCCCTCTTCAAGAAGGAACTGCTGGACCCCACCCTGATGGACAATTTCCATCCCGCGTTTAATCTCCCTTTTTGTAGGGAAGGTTTTGGAGAAGGTGGTCACACAGCAGCTTTAGAGGAACCTGGTTGAAGTGGATTTTCTGGTCCCCATTTGGTCAGGACTGAGGCCTGGGTATGGGATAGTGGTTGGGCTTTTGGAAGGACTTTGATAAGAGTGGGATGGGGTCTACCTGACCTTCTGGTGGCCTTCAATATCATCAGCTATGGTATCCTTCTTTATTGGCTCCATGAATTGGGAGTGGGTCACACTACATTGCGTTGGTTCTTTTCAATGGTGCAGATACTCCTCGTTCTTAACATCTACATGAAGCTGGTGGGTAAGATCACCCATCGCTGTGGGGTGAGGTATCATCATGTGCTTCCTTTCTTTCTTTGTCTCAGAAGCACTGTCAACCCTGAAGCTGGTCTAACTGTGGCCATTTTCTCCTTGTAGTTTTCCTCTAAGGAGGTTTCTCTTCACATTGCTTGAGGGCTGACACAGCCTAGAGCTAAGGGACAGGGAGGGGTGGAGGTGTAGAGATACCTGGGGTTTGTAGCCTAATTAAAATTCTTTCCCCTGGGAATCAAGGACATTTGTGCAGTGTTCGAAAAAAGGAGACTGAGGCCATCTAGCAACTGGACTACATGCGGATTGGACCATGTGACTGGAAACTCTGGGGGGAAGTGACAAAGTTTTACTTTTCATTGGGTGTAAAACTAGTGGGAACTTAGAGCCGGGTTTCCACCAAGTCTGTGCCATTTTGATATGTCCCAATAAAATGTTCTTTGAGGAATATGCCTGCCTCAGATTTCTTATTGAAAGAGATGTATTACTTGGAACCTTGGCAAGCATCTTTAAATTATAGACCTATAATGTTCAACACTGAGCAGGTGTTGTATAAAAGAGTATAAAAGAGGCTATAGACTTTCAGCATGTGTAAAGGCAAAGGTTTCTCCTTTCAGGTTTCCTTTGGGCAGTAGATGACTTCTTTATTCTTGAGTACAGTTTTTCTGAATGGTCAAAAGTTAGCAATCCTCACACCGATCCAGCTGTGTGGGAAGAATGAGCTGATTAACCCCATAAGCTGTCAATGTTTTTCAACCTTCTTCATTGTTGAAGTGCTAGAAAGTCAAAGTTCTATATCAGGGAGGAGATGCATGAATTGAAAAGTTCCAACTTCAGGTGGTCAGTTTCACTATGGACACAGGAGACCTTTGGCCATCTGGGCTAATAGAAAAGGGTTCGTGGTTTTCTTTGCTTCTCTCCTTACTCTGAAACTGTTTCCGGTCAGTGTGGGTTGGAGGAGAGAATGTTACTTATTTGTTTATTCTGGTTAGGCCCAATTAACAGACTTGAGGCTTCCTTATTTGTTTCTTATCTTCCTCAGAATTACATTTGGACTGCAACTGCTCTGACAGGAGCATCAACTTATATACAGAGTAGGCGGGGCAAAAGGTAAGTGGGGATCAATGGGAAGGAGTGACATCATACATTTAACTCATATACAAATATACATATATACAGAAAACAGGTTAGGTATTTTCAATTGTAACAAATCCCCCTCTAAAATACCTAACTAATAATAAATCACTGGTTTTAGATATGTACATTAAATTTAGAAGTCAGATATACATGTTGTTTGGTTGCTAAGGGTTTAGTAAGAATGTCAGCAATTTGTTCACTCGTATTGCAGTGAATAGCCTTAATAAATCCTATATTTGATATCGATATGTCGAGATCTTTGGCCTATTGCCTCGGAAGCTGATATATCTATTGCTGCTTTATTATCTTCATTGATAATAATAGGATAAATGGGTTCAGCCCATATTTTGGACAACAAATCATCAAACCAGGTCAGGTTATTGGCTGCCTTAGATAGGCAAATGTATTCAGCTTCTGCCGTAGAGGTGGCAATTAAATTTTGTTTGCCAGTATACCAACCATTTATAAGGAAAATATAACCAGATGTACTTTTTCGACTTTTTGGGTCTCCAG
This sequence comes from Pituophis catenifer annectens, assembly GCF_029215685.1. Lineage (NCBI taxonomy): Eukaryota > Metazoa > Chordata > Lepidosauria > Squamata > Colubridae > Pituophis > Pituophis catenifer. Next base: position 354,548,609 of record NW_027256881.1, on the reverse strand, counting down.
CCCAATCTGCATCAGCATAACAAGTCAATATGGGCTTTTCTGAAATAAATGGTTCTAGATATAAACAGACATCAGCACTAAATTTTAGATATCTTAGAATTCTTTTGATTCCTTCCCAGTGATATACACTAGGGCTGCTTACGTGTCTTGACAATAGATTAAAAGCAAGAGTGATATCTGGTCTGGTCCAATTAGAAATATACAGTAATGATCCAATAATAGATCTATACAAAGTGTTTTCTTTAAATGGCTCGTATTCGTTGTGCGTGTTTCTAGTGAAGTCAGTTGACATGGGGGTCTCGCAAGTTTTTGAATTTATCATATTGCACTTTTGTATAAGTTCTATAATTTTTTCTTTTTGGGATAATTTGAATCCCTTATCGGTTTTATTAATTTGGACTCCTAAATATTTATTTACTTTTCCTAATATTTTTAAGTTGAAGTGTTTACCCAATTGTTCAGCAAATTCATCACATTTGATTTTATCTTGTCCAAAATACAATATGTCGTCAACATAAATTAGCACATATTCAATAGAATTATTCTTTCTTTTAGTGAAAAAACATAGATCCGATGAAGTGGCTATAAAACCCATATCTTTAAGTATTTTTGACAGACATTCATACCATCATTTACCAGACTGTTTTAATCCATATAGACTCTTATTTAACAACCAAGTTTCTCCTTTTTGAGTATTCTTTCCTGGGGGTGTCTTTACATATATTTCCTTATCGAGATTGGCATGTAGGTATGCAGTTTGTACATCAAACTGATACATGTCCAAATTCAAAATGGAAGCTAGTACTAATGCAGTCTTTACGCTCTATGTGTCTTCATAGTCATCAGGGAATCTTTGGGCAAATCCTTGAGCTACTAACCTAGCTTTATACAGGAATTTGTTATCTTTTAGCTCTTTGATTTTAAATATCCATTTAGTACCAATGGGGGACTTATCTGCGGGGGGATCTGCTGGTGTGTACACATTTAGTTCCTTCAAACTATCCATCTCCTTTTTCATCGCTTCCTCCCACTTAGTTTTCTCTTCCAGAGGTAATTTAAGTATGTCATCATATGTATTGGGTGTTAATTTTTTGGCATTGAGAGATAGTATGTAGTCATCAAATCTTGGAATTGTACCCCTATTTGATTTAATGGGTCTATCAGGAGGAGATTCATCACCTTGCATAAACTTTACTTCCTTCTCAGTTAGTGGGTCTACTTTTAAGATAGGATGCCCTTTTTTCCATTCCTCATTAATTACCTTTTGATAATTGTGTTTGCCTGTCTTTATGACTTTGGGCTCAGTAACTGGTGAATTGTGTTTTCTGTGAGTGGGTGTTGTGTTCTCTGACTCGGGGCACAATTCGTTAAGGTGTATTTTGGACCAATTAGAGTGTTCATGGAACACAGCAGATCTAGACACAATGAATTGGTTGTTTTTATCTATGAATCTATGAATCTATGAATGATATCCCTTAGTTCCTGATTCGTACCCCATGAATCTTAGTCTTTTAGATATTTTTTCGCCTTTGTGTCTCAACTGTTTAGGCACATACACATCTGCAGTTACGCCAAATATTTGTAGATGTCCAATTTTTGGTTTTTTGTTATACATGAGTTCATATGGTGTTTTGTTAATTACACTGGACCATAATCGATTTAGGGTATAATTAGAATATGTAAGGGCTTCAGCCCAGAAAGATTGATTTAAACCAGCATCGTCTAGCACACATCTAACCATGGTTTGTAATAAACCATATTTTCTCTCTACGACCCCGTTCTGAAAGGGTGAGAAGGGACAAGATTTAAAATTAATATTCCCTGCATCTTTAGCCAATTGGAAAATTCGTTAGACCAAAATTCTGATCCTCTGTCGGTCATTATTTGCTTGATCTTTACATTATGTTGAGTTTCTACCCTTTTAAAGAATTCTTTGAATTTTTTGAAAACTTCACTTTTATGGTTAAGAGTGTACACGAACCCAAACCTGCTGTAATCATCGACTATAGTTAGGAAATATTTTTTCCTATATTTGATTGATGGTTTCATTGGGCCTACGACATCCATATGTACCAATTGGAAAATGGATTGTGTAGTGCGAGTGGTTTGTTTTTGAGCTTAGATGATTTACATACAGGACACTCTAAATAATTTTTACAACTCTTTACTTTGATGTCTTCGGAACATTCTAACATTTTCTGTATAACAGGGAAACTTGCATGTCCTAGCTTCCTATGAAGTAAATGGGTACAGTTGTCATGTATTGGTTTACCATTGTATAATTTTTCTGACAGAATGGGTTCACTTGTTGACATATTTTCATTCCCTCCATTACTATTGGGTTTAGTTTCTTTGTTTTTTAACTGAGTGTGTGCACAGATTAATTCGTCATTTCGTGGCAGTAGATATGTTAATCCCTCTTTAGTGAATATTTTGTCTATGTTCCTATTGTTTTTTGTCATGGATACTTTTCCATTTTTGAATGTGGTCTCTACTCCATTCTCTTCACTTAGTTTTAGAGTTGCCAATATATTATGCGGAATTTCGGGTATAAATAGTACCCCCTCTATTTTCCCTATACCTTTGATATGAGTGTTCCTCTTACTAGAACTTTATTTTGATTCGCTACCTTTATGTAATACTCCTTTTCTTTGAAGTTGTTGAGAATTTTTCGGTTGTGAGTTGTGTGGCTTGTGGCTCCAGAGTCAATGAGCCATGTGTTGAGTGAATCTGATGTTGATGGATTATTGTCTTTTATTCCATATAATGACCCATATCTGTTTTCTCTGGAGTTGTCTCTATATCTTTTTTTGTCTTTTGAATAGGGTGATTCCCTGCGTTTATGTCTGTAGTCAGGAGAAGTTCTATCTGAGAAATGGATTCTTCTATCTGATCTATCTTTGTGATAATATGTATCTCTATATCCTGTGTTCTTAGGGCAGTCTCTCTTTTGATGTTTTTCTGATCCACATATTGTGCATTCAGGTGGATATCTATCCCTGACTCGAAAATCTACTCTCTTTTGGTTTCTGCCTTCCCTTTGATGTATAGATCGTTCCCTTCTAAGTTTGTCTTCTGCTATAAGTTTATTGGTAAGATTTTCTAATGTAAGATGTTTTAAGCTTAAGCTGTCAAGTAAAGTTATGTAATTATCCCAGCTGGTGTCTAAGGAATTAATTATAATACTTTTCATAGTGCCATCAGATATATTCTCCCCCCTTTGGATGAGCTCTGCTCTGGTTGCGTTCAGATTTAAAATATGTTCGCTCATGGGGATACCATGCCTTAACTTGGCAGAGTAGAATTCCCTTGAAATTCTAGTAGTTGTGGCTACATTTTTGCTATAAAATAAATTAAATAATTTTTGGAATATTTCAGACACAGTTATTCAAGGCTAGGAAAAATGCTTGGGGATATAGATGCAATAAGTATGCAATAAGCCTTATGGTGGAGGCAGTCCATTTCATAAGTCCAGGGTTTGTCTGGGGGATCATTAATAAAGAACAAAATGTTTTCTCTCAAATATATGACTTGGAGCTGCTGGCTCCATTCCATCAGATTGTTTCCATCTAATTTTAATTTTACAAAGCCTGGGTAGTGTCCCAGATTGGTGTGAATAGTTACTTACATTCAGTTGCTGTCCATGGTTCTTAAAACAGCAATATGGTAAAGGAATACTTGCAGGCAATTTAAAATGACAGGCTTGAACTTTTTTTCCTTCTCTTTCCTTTAGGTCGTTCTGCGCATGTGTGAAGTTCATTTCTATTCTGAAGTCATCAAGAGAGGTTCCTTTCTCCGCTGCTCCTGGGCGTGGGCCTGTCTCGACTGGATGAGGCTCAGGTTCAGTCTCTGGGTGCCGGCTGTGGCCAGATGGGAATCGAGTCGTCCTCTGGATCATCGATGGATCGTCTGGGTAGATATCCTGGTCAATCAGGCGATGTTGTTGTGATGGTAATTTTAGTTCTGATCCAAAAGGCGTGGTGAGAGTTTTAATGGCGTTATCTATTTCGGCTTCGGTGGGTTGATTTTGTGAGTGAGGTATTGTTTTTGTTTCTTTTATTTTTAAATAGGTTTGAGTCTGTGTTGGCCATTTTGGATTCGGGTCATCCCTTAGTATAAGGTCGGCCATTTTAGAATGATTAGATAGACAAGATGGCCGCCATGAAAAAGGCGGGAAACCATCGGCAGCTTCATTGTTAGTTTTGTAGTCAGGGGTTGACTTTCTTACCATGGATTTTTCATATTTATTATGTTCTATCTCTTCATCTGCTGCTGTTCCGTGATCGTTTACTAGGCTGCGGATTTTCGCAAGCAGATTTGAGTCATCTGGAGCTGTTTCTATTAACTCTAGTATTTTTCTTTTTACTTCACCTTCCTTGTTCGAGGTTGAGGGAGCTACTTCTGTTCCATCTAGTGATTGTTTGCGTTTTGTCAGGAATTCATTTTCGTGTAATTGTATTTTTTTCTTCATTTCTTCAGTTAGTGTATTTTTTTCAGGAGTCAGCTGGGCAGCCATTCTTTTCGTTAGATATCTAGTGACAGGTCTTCTTTGTTCTTTTTGTGATTCTTGCATTTTTAGGTTGGTTAGGGCTACCAAACCATCCTCTTGCTACCAATTTGTTACTTATTTGTTTATTCTGGTTAGGCCCAATTAACAGACTTGAGACTTCCTTATAAAAAAGGTATTTATTTGTTTCTTATCTTCCTCAGAATTACATTTGGACTGCAACTGCTCTGACAGGAGCATCAACTTATATACAGAGGAGGCCTAACCCTGGAGGCTCTACAGATCTGGATGGGGAGAGCATTTGACGGCTGAGGCCGGGAGGACTTTCTATCATGTTCGCCGGATCTGCCAGTTGCGTCTCTTTCTGGATCGGGACTCCTTACGCACAGTCACTCATGCCCTTGTCACTTCCCGCCTGGACTACTGTAATGCTCTCTACATGGGCCTCCCCTTGAGGAGCACCCAGAGGCTCCAACTGGTTCAGAGTGCAGCCGCGCGGGTGATTATGGGAACGATGTGGCGTTCCCATGTAACACCTCTCATGCGCGAGCTGCACTGGCTCCCGGTGGTCTTCTGGTGTGCTTCAAGGTTTTGGTTATCACCTTTAGAGCGCTCCATGGCTTAGGACCTGGGTACTTACGGGACTGCCTTCTGCCACCAGTAACCTCTCACCGGCCAGTACACTCACATAGAGAGGGGCTCCTCAGGGTGCCGTCGGCCAAACAGTGTCAACTGGCGAGCCCCAGGGGAAGAGTCTTCTCTGTGGGGGCACCTGCCATCTGGAATGAGCTCCCCCAAGAGATATGGAGGATCCCGGATTTACGCACCTTCCACTGTGCCCTCAAGACCTTTTTATTTCAAAAGGCTGGCCTGGCCTAACTTCCTTTTTAATTGTAATTTTTAAATTTTCAAATTTTGTTTTAAAACATTAGGGGTGTTTTAATTTGTTTTGGGCCAAATTATTTAATGGGTTTTATATTGTCTTTTAAATTTTGTAGTTTGTGTGTTTTATCTTTTTGGCTGTTCACCTCCCTGAGTCCTTCAGGAGTAGGGCGGTATATAAATCCAATTAAATACAAAAAATACAAATACAAATACAAATACATCCTTAAAACATCTGTGTTTATTTCCAAATTGATCACTAGGGACTCAGTGAGGAAAAAGAAATGAATGAAAAATAAAAGTGTGAGGGATAGTTGATAAGAGATAACTTGTGATTAGTCACTTTACTTGGTTTTCAATTATTTAATGGACAAGCCCATCCTCCATTTCATCATTTTTTTAGAAATCAGATCAAATAAAAAAAATAGTTTCCAATTCCCACATAAATCACAAATTCTTGTGCCTCATTATATTTTCTCTACAATTCAGATGGGGCCTCAGTAGGATAATGTAGCATTTGGGGAAAAAGATGCAAGCCAAGAGACCAGCCCCAGAGGCCAAGATGGAGAAGATCTCCACGGCCACCATGGACTTCCCTTTGGTGCTCAGGTAGGTGGGGAGGAAGCTGATCCAAACACTGCAAAAGACCAGCATGCTAAAAGTAATGAATTTGGCTTCGTTAAAGCTGTCAGGCAATTTCCTAGCCAAAAAGGCCATTGTGAAACTGACACTGGCCAGGAAGCCCAGGTAGGCAAGGACAGCATAAAACATCAAAGCTGAGCCTTCGTTACATTCCAAGATGGCTTCTCCTACCAAGGAGTGGAAGTCGAAGTTTGGAAATGGGGGAGAGGTTACCAGCCATGTGGCACAAAGAAGTGCTTGGATCAGGGGACAGGCTAAGACAATGGAGTTGGTCAGTGGTTTTCCTAAGAGTTTCCTTGACTTGTTTCCTGGTTTGGTGGCCATGAAGGCCAGAACCACCATGACAGTTTTTGCCAAGACAGAGGAAACCGCGAGGGAAAAGAGAATGGCAAAGGCAGTTTGTCGGAAGAGACAGGTGAGCTTTGTGGGTCGACCAATGAAGAGGAAGCAGCAGAGGAAGCAAAGCAGGAGGGAGACCAGGAGGATGTATGTGAGATCTCGGTTGTTGGCCTTGACGATCGGTGTATCGTGATGTTTATGGAAAATCACCAGAACTGAAGATGTGAGGAGAGAAAGGAAAAGTGATAGAGAAGCCAAAGTGTATCCCAGGGTCTCTTGATAGGTGAGGAAGTGGATCTTCTTGGGAATACATTGGTCCTTGTCCTTGTTGGGATATTGGTCTTTGGGGCAAGGGTCACAGAGAGCTGCATCTGAAATCAAGAGTCAAAGGATTAGATAAAGGATTTCAGGGGCATCTGCCACGAATATTATCATTTCCTCACGAGTAACTCAATTCTTCCCTTTTCTATAGTGGACAATGCACAAAGCTCTTGAGGGAATGACCCACTGTGCACTTTATGGCGCATCAAAAAAATGGGAAATCATCCTTCATTTCAATGACCTTGGGAATACTTTACCCAGAGATCAGGATCTGTTCAGCTCCAGCTGACCTGGTCAGTTTGTTGGAAAAAAGGCCCTTTGCAGCTGAATGGGACATTTAGGCTCTGACCCTTGGCAGTGCCCCCTTCGCTCCCAGCCACTCACTTCAGCCGATTGACAGCCAGCTTTCCTCCTCTGCTGGCCATCTGCTGACCATTCTCCACAGCCAATGGACCTCTGGCCCTCCCCCCATTCACCCAGATACTGTTTGACCTGGGCCTTTGGCTGCACGTAACAAATAGCCATCATCTCCCTCCCTGCAATGCCAGAAGCTGTGCACCACCACACCTCTTGCTCTCTCCCCCTGCCTGCCACTGATTGAATGGCCTGCTGCCTCCCCACAGCCCCTTAAGGCAGCTCCCCCAGCACCATTGCTGCCACCACCCAATTGGCGGAGGGCCATTTGTCCTGGGCAGCCAAAGGCCCAGGTCAAACAGTGTCTGGGCGAATGGCCTCTTGGAGGTTTATCTGTGCCCTCAGAGTCAGTAGAATCAGGGTGAAAATGGGCGTGGAACCTTCTTGGAACTGAATTCTCCACCATTCAGCCAGAGCTGAACAAATAGAATAGAATAGAATAGAATAGAATAGAATAGAATAGAATAGAATAGAATAGAATAGAATAGAATAGAATAGAATAGAAGTAGAATTCTTTATTGGGCAAGTGTGATTGGACACACAAGGTGAATTTGTCTAAGGTGTCTAAGGAGACTCCTGGGAGCTAACAGACATAGATAGATGGATCTCCACTTTCTCTGACAGGTCTATCCATTCTCTTGAATAGTTCTGATGGAAGAAGGACTCCGTAAATCAGGGGTTCCCAACCTGGGGTGCAAGATGATATTCCAGGGGGCGCAAAAACTTTAGAAGTTTCAAAATTATAGTTTATATGCAAATTATATGCATATGATTATTTATTTTTGTAAGGGATGTGAGAATATATCGGAAGCGTTCTAGGGGTGTGAGGTACAGAACTCCTGCCCTAAACAATAAAAAACAAAGCTTGGGACTTTCAGAAAAAAGATTGCCAGCTGATGGGATGTGACAGCAGGAGTGGAAAAGCTAGTAGAGGTCCCAGATGTTGTTCCCTGAAACTACCACATGAAATTGTTGAAGAGCAGAAAGGAGTCCTGTGGGGGAAGGACTTAGATCCTGGCAGGACTTAGATCCATCAAATGAGAGTTTCTGTTGAAAAGTATGAAGAACCTCAATCCTACCAACAATGACAAAACTAAAATTTAGATCTGCTGAATGGCTTTCTAGATCCTGGAAGGTCTACATTAGAAGTGTGCTCTACCTTTCTGATTAGAGATGGTTCCTTCTGGACAAGAAGCACATTGGTAGCAGCAGACCCTCTCGCCCGCTGGAACTCTCCTCCTCTCTCCTGCCTGGCATCTCTTCATGCCACACCTGGCAAAGGGCACTTTCTAAAAGAAAAAAGAGAAACGCTTGCAGTGGCTGCAGCAATGAACATGCTTCACGTATCCATTTCCACATTCCCATTTCTCTGTTCAGAAGGTCTTCATCAGAAATAGCTGACCAGGGTCTAAGAGAAACCAGGAAAAAGCCCCCTGGGGGGGGACTCAGACCTCTGGCACTCCTGACCCACCAATGGATGCTGAACGTTGGATCTCGAAGCTCAGCCTGCAAAGGAAGTCTTGTGACGTTGAGCTACAGCTTTTCTCAAACAAAGGAATGGTCCATGGAAATCTCTGCCTGATCTTAACTGCATCTTGGGTTTCAAGCAGAGGTTGGACCTTTCGCAAATTTATTAGCCTCAAAAGCAGATTTTTCAATTAATTTTGAAAACATTTTCTGATTTTATAGACCTGTTTTCAGGTTAGAAGGACATTCAGCATCATCAGGAAAGAGTGATTCCTTCCCCAAAGTTACGACATTTTCTTCCAGCTCACCTCTGTCACCCAGACAATTGCATTGGAGTTAATGGTGAAATCCTGGCCTGGAAGAGCCCTGGGATCTATTTGTCCAACTTCCACTGAGACAAAAGATTGATTGGGGAGGAGAAGCCAGTTCAGAAGATCATAACGAGGAGATCCCAGTCCATCTTCTGAGAAGGAGATTTCCTCACCAGCACTGTTGTTGAAGTGGACTTTCCTCAAATAGGGAAGGATCTGAAAGAAAAGAGACCTTCTGAAATTGGAATCCTTGGCTCAAAGGCAGAAACAGACATTATGGCTTCTATCCTTCTGTGATGGCCACCATCTTGTATGTCTGAGAAGCAATGCCATCTTGGAATATCTGGATGCTAAGTTCTCATTGGTTGAGATAGGAACAATCGGGGGTTTGAATGGCTAAATAATGTATATCATCCTGCTCAAGGCTGACCCCTCCCACCCTGGTCACCACCCGAAACTCAGGGCGGTGTTGAAGATCTTTCAGGACCACATATGAAGATCTTCCCTCTAAGGAAATTATGCTCAACCAGTTTAGGTTACTTCTCCTTTGCCCCCTCTATCCCTTTTCAACAAAACATGTATATATTTAATTCATATATTTTTTAACAATTGCTACTTTAGTCTGTTCTGAGATGCAATGATATGAGAGCCTCGGTGGCTCAGTGATTAAAGTGCAGTAGTGCAGGCTACTTCTGCTGACTGCTGGCTGCTGCAATTTGGCAGTTCAAATCCCACCAGGCTCAAGGTTGACTCAGCTTTCAATCCTTCTGAGGTTGGTAAAATGAGGAGCCAGATAGCTGGGGGCAAGAGGCTGACTCTATAAACTGCTTAGAGAGGGCTGTAAGTCACTGTAAAGTGGTATATAAGTCTAAATGCTATTGCTATAGCATCAGTAGTTGAAGAATTATATACAGAAGTTTCCTCTCTAAGGATCTGTGAAAAGTCAGAGAGATTACCTGCCATGCATGGACGTTGGAGATCCTCTTTCCAAGCCTCAATTTAGTTGGTCGACCTCCTGATCCATGCATTGCATGCAGTGCATGGGCCACAGCATAAATGGCATTGTAGATGTTGTAGCTTTCACCTGTCATTCTCATTTCAAAAATGAAAGCTGGCAGATTCTGTAATTTTGCCTTTTCCGTACATGGTTTTGCAAATAGGGACATAGGAAACGGCCATAGTTTGGGGATAATGCAGTTAAAGAGATCTTTCCACCAATTCTGGAAAAATAAATCCTCTTTCTGGTTCAAGGGGTTTAAAGACAGGAGGAAATGGCTGAAGTCTGAGACATCTCCTGTGTGGTCCCTAAACTGTAAAGCTCCATGCAAAGGCTTTACAACTTTCAAGAAGTTTCCTATTACAGTAAATTTCCAATTAGAACTTAGGATCCAAACATTCCGATGTGGCATCTCTTCAAAGTTCAAGTCACTGAGAACCATCATTAAATTTGCTATGGTAGGGGAGTTTCCATACAGAATAATGACTTCAGCTTTAATACAAATTTTGGAATACAATGTCATCCTCATGAGATCAAAGCTTTCAAATTCCAACCTTTCATTGAAGGCCAGGCAGATCTCCTTCTCCTCCAGCATCGGCATCAGAGATGAGATGAAACGTTCTCCAGTGTCATCTTCAGAGGTCACCAGCCCAACCCAGTTCCACTGGAAATGCAGGAGCAGCTGGACTAACCCCACACACTCAGGGAATTCACTGGGATTAATCCGGAAGAAGGAAGGGTACACTGGCCTGTATTCCTGAGGGATCTCAAAGCCAACCCCGAGCTGCAGAAAGAGAGATTCCTCTTTCAAAGACAAAGTAAACTTTGATGGTGGCTTCTAGGGTGTGTGTGTCACCATTGCCTGGTTCATTGCCCCCACCACTCATGAAACATGATCAACCCTTTGGTCAACACCCTTAAGAGTCTTCCCTCCCTAGAAAGAACTAGCAGTTCTGAAGAGCTGAAATGGTGGCTACACTTGAAGGAATTCCTCTTGGCAAGTACAGCATTTCAGAATGACCTCTCTCTGCGGTTATTATATTGTGAAACATAAAATATAAAAATGAATTCAACTACATCACATAGTCTTCATGTGTCCCTCAAACCCCCTTTGGTCTCCTCCTTGGCTTCTGGGAGTGATCCTGTTGTTTGTCTACTCCATAACTGCATCCAAAGGAGCCTCCTTACCTGTGGGACCTTGAAGATGCTGAAGATGGAGGCCATTTGACTCGAGGATTTGGGGTTGTCACCTCCAATGACAGAGAGCAGAGGGTCCTGCCTGTCACATTTGTAACCTGGAACCATTTTCTTTATGGTGGAGAGTAGAGAGAGGCTGTTTATGGAATTCATCTTAGTCCGATAATAGCCAAAAATCTGGTATCCAAGGGTGATGTTGGGGAGGAGAGCCAAATCCTTGTTGATCTCTCTGACTGTGAACATGAAGGCCAGGAACTGTTGGTAATTCTTGCGGATTTGCCTGGAGTAAGAAAAACATGGGGAACATTACAGGGAACTTGGGTTTGCTGTTGGAGTTTCTCTTGCCAAATGTTTGATGTTGGTTTGAATAGCAAGTCCCAGCTCTAAAAAGGATGCTCTTTAATTAACCTTGTAGGGCTTAGTGAGAAATGATACAGGGCCTCCGTCTCCATATTACAGACTGTTTTATAGGACTCTTTCCTCCCCCCTCCCTTTGCTCCAGTGGCTCTAATCCTTCTCAGATGTTCCTCTTCCACCCTAGTCAACTTGGTCGTCTCTTGGAGCAGCTTCTTCAGGTCTGGTAACTGTTGATGGGCACCAGACTGCAGTGAGAGTCACAGCATCGATTTACTGAAGGCCATTATTCATCAGCACTGCTGATTCCAAAATCGAGTTCTTCTTCCTGGTGCTTTGCATTTTATACCAGGATTTTCTGTCCAAATTAATATCAACTTTTTCACTTGACTAGCACAGTTTTAAATTTGTTGTCCTTAGTTTTTATGTGGTTTATCATCTTGGTGAAGTGGCAGGGTTGAAAATTAATAAAGACAAAATGAAAATATTAGTAAAAAATGTTATAGAGAAAGAGAAAAGGGAGTTAAGGGAAAAGTTAAATATTTAGATTTCCAAAAAAGTAAGATACTTAGGAATTCAATTAACAGCAAGATGTGTAACGATAAAGGTGGCAGATCTAGAAGCCGTCTTTTTACCTTCGTGCCTTCAGGCTCCAGGCCTGCCACAATCCTACCATGGAAAGTTGGGAGGGGCTATAGCATAAGAATGAGTAGAGTGTAGCCATAATGAAATTTTTTGTAAAAAGTCAAGGCCAAGGTGCTCGGCTGGTGTGCCAAGAAAAAGAGCAGGATATCTTTTGTTCCTGACTGGAAATGATTGGATATGTGGTGGACATGTGAGTAATGGGGGCAAAGTCTTGAACTTTGTTTTGGGTGAAGAAAACCTGAAAGCTCTCAGATTCGGGTTTTCCCAGATGTGCCACTATGACATCTCTAATAAAAGTTAGCTCTGAGGAACTTCAAGCCTCGGAGTTTGATTTCGTTGGGGGTGTTGCTTGGAACCTTGACAAAAGGAAGAGAATTACTATAAATTGATAAGACAAATTGAGATAGATTTGGAGAGATGGAAGAATTTGCAATTATCCTTAATAGGAAGAATAGCAACAATTAAGATGAATATTTTACCATTTATTGCTGTTTTTATTCTGAACAATCCCAATAAAGTTAGAGAAATAAATACTTTGAAAGCCTTAATAAAATAATAGGGAAGTATATATGGCAAAGGAAAAAAGTGAGAATTAATTCAAAAATGTCACAAGATGCAAGAATCAGAAGAGGGTTTGGGTTACCGAGGGTTTGGGAATTATATTATCAAGCAGCAGTGTTATTGTCAAGTATCTGCAAGCCATTGGCACATGTGTCATATAGACACCAGTGGAGGCAGAGAGTGTCTCCACCCCTGTGTGAAAAGGAGGGGCTTACCCTGAGTATAAAACCCCCTCCAACCTTTTCCATCTTGCGCTCTCTCCATCTCTCTCTTTTCATGTTTGCTCTTCATGAGACTTGATCTCTGTTGTACATAGTTAATATGATTTATCATATGAATAAATACGTTTAAGACATTTATTTATGCATCTGCCTCTAAACTCTTCTATGCTCCTGGGTGTTTCTACGATCCCAACTCCACAATTATCATGGATGAAAGAATGGATTATACTAAGAAATACAAGGTTATTAACATTGGAGGGACATGATTTACAGTTGGGTTGGCATGCCTTCTTATGGTACGGGGAAAAAAGATACATGGTTATTTTCAAAGACATTATACTGTATAAGAAATGCTTTATTATTAGTATGGGAGAAAGTTAGAGAAAGTTAAAATGTTTTATAGATGGCACATGTCACCTGAAAGATTGGCAAAAATGTTTAAAGACAAATCAACCAAATGTTGGAAATGCTTCAAACACCAGGATCGTATTTTCATTTGTGGTGGACATATATAGAAGCGAAAAAATATTGGGCAAGAATTCGAATGTGGTTGGAGAAAATGACACAGCAACACATTGATTTAAAACCTGAATTGTTCTTGTTGGGTATCCTACCAGGGAAATATAGTAAAGAAAATGCATATTTGATTATTCATGTAATAACTGAGGCTAGAATTGTATTTGCACAAAATTGGAAAATTGAAGAAATCCCTAAAGATGAAAAGGTGAATAAGAGAATAGTAGATGGGGCTTCTGGGGTAAACTCCATTCTCCCTGCCTGATTTTCTGCATTTTGGAAGCCAGTAACGGCAAAGCAGGTCCTTGGAGGGGACAGCTATAGTGAGGGGAACATCCAGGGGTGACAGGGAGAGGAGCCATCCCCGGTTACGAAGGGTGAGAGCCCTGAAAACCGGCGTAGAAGAGACCAGCTGTCAAGGCGAGGTCCAGAGATGTGGCGGCCCGACAAAGATGTGAGAGGAAGCAGAAAGTGAGAAGCAGCAGAAGTATCGGCGGATAGGAAAAAGAAAAAATGTGGGACACCGAACTATCTCTCTGGTGGATGGGATTTACAAAAACTACTGAATAGAAGTGAGTCTCCGAGGTGGAGGTGGCGGCGCCTTAGCGGTGGAGCGGAGAAGGAAGAAGACGGGATTGTTGTGGATTGGTGAGGAGGGAAAGCGATTGTGAGTGTGGATTGAACAGTTGATACCTTGGAAACAGGGTTTCGAGAGACAAAAACCTGTAGTGAAACCCAGCAGGAGGAAAGAAAAGGCTACAGTGGTGATTGAAGTGGTGATTCCACCATTCTGGAAGCTGAAAACAAGGAAGTTGCAGAGTGAACAGAGAGACTGAAGAAAAAAAACTGCGGTAACTTAAATGACTTTGAAGGAGACCTCTTCTTAAAGAATTGTATATTGTGAATACCCCGGATATTTCAAATTTTTACTGTATATTCTAAATACTTAGATAAGCCTGAAAGAGACCTACCACTGAGAAATATACATTGAATAATTAGCTCTAAACTTTAATAGTTTATAGAAACATATTGCTTTTTCTGATTTCAAACTTTTGATTGATTTATGTATATTTAAATGAATTAACTAGTTTTAAATACCTACTGTTGATTAATAATTGTATACATAGAGATCCCTATATTTACTCATAGGTATAAGAAATTTTAAGAATTTGGATGTTAACACTGTATTATTATTGTAAGGAAGGTTTAGAGTGAAAAAGGTGACAATTGATGGTATTGTGGAATAATTTTTTCAAAAGTTTAAAAATGTCAAATACATCCACAGTAACTAAAGTGGCAAAAAACCCCAATGTCAATGACAGCTTCTCCAGCAGGGCAAAAGTTAATTACAGATACGGTGTGCAGTGAAAAACCAGGACCAACACCAACCCTGCAAAGTCTACAATCTTCATTAAATATGATTCAGGAGTTGATGATAAAAACGCAGGAATCAATAAGAAACAATCATGAGGATATGAAGAGTGAATTAGGAGAAGTAAAAGAAGACATAAAGAAACTGGATAATAGAATGGGAAAAATTCAAGATACAATAACTAAAAATGAACAGAAAATAAAAGCGATAGAAGTAAGAATGGATCAAACTGAAAAGAAACTAGAAGAAACCGAAGAAAGATTGACAGCAGCAAACAGAGACTTAGTAGAGGCAATTACTCATCTGGAATTAGAGAGATCTTCCTTCTACCTGAGGTTCCAAATATCACAGAAATAAGAGATGAAGACCTACACAAATTGATGACAGACATTCTAGCTGACCCACTATAAATTGATAAAAATGAATTAAGGAACAACGTTTATGAAATATATAGGGTGCAAATGAACTATGCTAGGAGACACAGACTACCACGGGAGATTCATATAAAGTTTGCAAAAAGAGCGGTCAGGGATGAAGTTTATAGAAGAACGAGGGATGACCAATTGACCTACAAAGGAAGAGAGGTCATAACTCTCAAACAGATACCAAAGAGAATAAGAGAGAAATGAAGAGATTCCCAGTTCCTTACAACACAATTAATAATTAATCCCAGAAGGATTGTTAATAACATGGCAGGATAAGAAAATAAGGATAGACACAATGGATAAGGCTCAGGAATTTTATGCACAATATATAGAGGAAGAATCAGACAGCAGAGAAGAACTGGAAACCCAAAGTCAAGAGGAACAACAGCTAGAGGAAAAGGGACTGGAACAAGATACGAGAGAGAGAAATGATACTGAGACCCAGGAAAGAGAAGGAACGAGAACAAGAAAGCAAAAGGAAATGAGACAAAGGAGAGAAGTAAGGGTGACAAATAAGTAGTGGAATGGAGGAAGAAGTGACATTATTTTTGGTTAACATAAAAGGATTAAACTCACTGATAAAGAGAAGACAAGTAATTGCTAAACTCCAAAAACAAAACACAGACATTATATGTTTACAGGAGGTCCATATGAAAAAAGAAGAAGGTAATCTTTTGGAAGCCCCTAAATTAGGTAAAATATTTTTGGCCCTAACAGAAGTAAGGAAAAGAGGAATTGCAGTCTATATAAAAGATATATAATATATATGAAAAAATTAAATTATGATGTGGTGATGAATGAAATTGAGAAAAAGATAGATAAATATAAAATGATAAAGTTGTCTTGGTTTGGTAGAATTGCAATGTGTAAGATGATGTTGTTGCCAAAGTTTAATTTTTTATTTGAGATGTTACCGTTAAACTTGTCAGAGAAAGATATTGAAGGATATCAGAAGAAATTGGATAAATTTTGTAATGGTGGGAAAAGACCTAGATTAGTGAAGAAAATGTGGTATCAAAATCAAAAGGAAGGTGGATTAGGAATCCCCAAACTACTCAATTATTATTGGGCCTATGCTATTCGGACTGTGGTAAAAATATTTAAAGGTGAAGATAGTCATTGGAGAGATTTAGAATTAAAGAACATCAAGAGATTTGGCTCAACATGGTTTTTAGATAAAGCAAAATCAAAATGTGTAATTAATAGCTATTGGTTAAAGGGACTGAGTAAAATTTGGAACAAATTTGTTAAAATTTTAATTCCAGATATAATTTTCTTAGGGAAGACAATTGAAAATTGGCCGATTAAAACTAATATAAGTCGTGATAGGGTAATGGAAGATGAAAATATACAAACTATAATAGATTGGTTAAAAACTTCAGAAAATGAAAGGAGGAAAAAAGAAATCATTGAAAAATTGGGTTTAGGCTGGTTTGAAAAAATACAGATAGAAAAATGGACTAAGAAGGTAAGGGACAATTGTTCGATAAGTAGAAGTAAAACTGAATTTGAATATTTAGTATTCCAAATTATGAAAGATGAAATTGGGCTAAAGGGACTCGTTAGTAAGATATATAAGATTATAAATTTTGATGGAAAACCACAAAGGGTGATGAAGATGAATTGGGAAAAAGAACTTAATATTAAAATATCAGATTTAGATTGGAACGTGAATTGGAAGAGTAGAATTATGAAGACTTTATCTGTAAGGATTAAAGAGCATAATTATAAGGTTGTTTGGAAATGGTATTTGACTCCATTAAGATTGTCATTGATGGATAAAAAAATTAGTAAACAATGTTGGAGATGTGATATGGAATTAGGGACTTATGAACATATGTGGTACAAATGTGATAAAGTTAAAAAGTTTTGGCAACAATTGGAGGAAATGATATTTGAAATGATGGGGAAAGCAATAATATTGAGACCAGAAACTATATTACTGTTGATAATTAAGGAAATAGAACCAACAAAATATGAGAAAGAATTGATTAGAATTATGATTATAATGGGTAGAATTATAATAGCCAGATATTGGAAATTAGATGTGAATTTTAGAATAGAAGAATGGTATTGTGAAATGTGGAAATTAGCTTTAAATGATAAAATGACATGTGATATTAAAATTAGAAATGGTGACTATAAAGAAGACATTTTCTGTAAAATTTGGAAACCATTTGTGGACTATGCGCTGGGAAAATTGGATGCTTCGGTACCTGTACCCCGAGAACGTGGATTTTGGCGATCATGAGGATATATCCGAAGAACCAAATCTTCCTTTCTTATGTATAGCACAGGGTGAAATATTGTATATGTTGTTTGTAATGTTAGTAATTTAAAATATAAAATGTTAAAATAATAATAATAATAATAATAATAAAAAAGATATATAATATATGCGGATAAAGAGGGAAGAACGTTATTGATTGGGGTACTAATAAAACAAAAAAGAACATTAATTGGAGTCATATATGCACCAAACACACAACAGAAAGAATATTACCGCAAATTACATAAACAAATTGTAGAATTGGAAATAGGTAATGTATGCCTATTAGGAGATTTCAATGCGGTGGTTGATCCCAAAAAAGACTACAAATCAGAAAGTAAAAAAAATTATGAAAGGAGAACATTACCAAAGACGTTCTTTGAAATGACCCAAGAGTTAAATCTGAAAGATATTTGGAAGGAAATTAACCCACAAAAAAAAATCAATATACGTATTTTTCCAACCCACATTACTCATGTCCCGGATAGACATGGTCTGGATGGATTCAGAAACAGGAAAAACCGTAGCGGAAATAGAGATAAAACTGAATACCTAGACAGATCATAACCCGATAATAGTCAAATGGAAGGGGGAGGAAAAAAGAAAAAAGAGATGGACCATGAATCAAAGGCTAATAAAAGAAAAAAATTACGTTCAACAAATAGAAAAAGACTTAGGGTTTTTCCTGCAGGAAAATTGGAATGAACAAACAACTATACAAAACCTGTGGGACACAACTAAAGCTTACGTCCGGGGTCTTACAATAGCATATACTATACGAAGTAATAAAAATAAAAGAAAACAATATATAGAATTGCAAGAGAAATAGGGAAAATTAGAAGATAAAATGCAGAAAGAACCCCACAACCAGGAAATTAGAGATGAAAAAGAGATAATTAAACATAGACTTAATCTAATTACACAAGAAGAAATAGTGCAAAAAATTAGAGCAACCAAACAAAACTACTTTAAAAATGCTAATAAACCGGGAAGATGGTTGGCTTATAAATTAAAAAAAGAAAAAGAAAAGAAATTAATACTAGAAGATGAAAAAGGGATAGCACACCATCAGAAGGAAGAAAAGGAAAATATAGCAGTAAGATATTATCAACACCTATATAGTCGGAAGAATATAGAGGAAGATGACATTAAAAGATATTTACAGCAGAAAAACCTCCCAACACTACCAGAAAACATAAAAGAAACATTAGACAGAAAAATAACGATGTTAGAAGTAAAAACAGCAATCAAAAAACAAAAAAGCAATAAAACACCGGGCCCAGATGAAATCTCAGTGGAATTTTACAAAGAATTACAAAGACCACTGGAGAATTTAATATTAGAAACATATAACAAAATACTAGAGCGAGCAATGATATCAAAATCTTGGATGGAGGCACTGATAACCTTAATTCCCAAGACAATGTGGAAAAGAAAAAAATCCAAAATTATAGGCCTATCTCGCTGCTGAATGCTGATTATAAGATATTCATGACAATAATGGCAGAAAGGATGAAACATATACTAAACAAAATCATACAACCAGACCAGAATGGATTCCTACCCACCAGACACATAAATAATAATATAAGAACGATAATGAATACACTAGAATATTACGAAATACATCCAGAAAAACAGGCAGCTTTGATATTCCTAGACACACAAAAAGCATTTGACAATTTAAATTGGGATTTTTTAATTAACCAACTAGGAGTAATCAATTTTGGTGAGAAATTTATTAGAACAATTAAAGCAATATACTCAAACCAGAAAGCAAAAATACTATTGAATGGAGAAATAACAGAAGGTTTCAGTATAACAAAAGGAGTTAGAGAGGGATGCCCCCATCTCCTCTGTTATTTATTTTTCCAATAGAAACACTGTTGCAACAAATTACACAGAATCAGGAAATCAAAGGATTAAAAATTAGAGGACAAGAGTATAGAGTACAGGCCTTTGCTGACGACTTGGCATTTATTATAGAAGAGCCTTTAGAGACAGGATTAATACTATTACAGGATATAAATCAATTTGGCAAAGTGGCAGAGCTCAAAATAAATAAAGAGAAAACTAAAATAATAATCAAAAATTTAACCAAAAGACAAAATGAAGAACTAGAGGAGAAAATGGGAATTTTAAGAGTTAAAAAAATTAAATACCTGGGAGCCTGAGTGGCGTAGGAGGCTAATGCCTCCTAAAGGCAGCATTTAATATCCAGCTGCCTGCAATTACTGTGAGTTCGAATCTCACCAGGCTCAAGGTTGACTCAGCCTTCCATCCTTTTTAAGGTGGGTAAATTGAGGACCCAGTTTGTGGGGGCAATAAGCTGACTTTGTATAAATATACAAAAGTATGAAGGCCATTGCTTAGCGCATTGTAAGCCGCCCTGAATCTCCGGAGAAGGGCGGCATATAAATCAAATTTAAAAAAATAAATAAAAAATATGGCTGTCAGCAAAATGTAGTATGATAAAAGAGGATAACTATAATACACTGATAAAACAAATACAAAAAGATTTGGAAAATTGGAACAAATTACAGATATCACTAATTGGCAGGATTTCAACAATTAAAATGAACATATTACCCAAACTGCTATACCTTTTTCAAATGATACCGGTAAGATTAGAAAAGAATTTCTTCGAACAAATAAACAAAATAATATCTAAATTTATATGGGCAGGTGAAAAACCTCACATTAAATTTAAGCTGTTAAAAGATAGTAGGAACCATGGGGGTTTTGGTCTCCCAGACTGGGAGCGCTACTACCAGGCAGCAGTGCTGACATGGTTAAGAGATTGGATTCAACTTAAAAACAAAAGAATATTAGTATTAGAAGGGCACGATCTCCAACTAAATTGGCATGGGTTTCTATGGGAAGGTAAAAATAAAACACATTCATATTTTCAGACGCATATAATAAGGAATTCTCTATACAATGTGTGGGTAAAGATTAAAAAACACCACTATATGAAAATCCCAAATTGGCTATTGACAATGGAGGCAATGACACACCCAAATACAGTAGACCTCAGTAAAATGGTAAGGTACTCAGAAATTTTAGATGAGAAAGGAGAATTAAAATCAGTGCAAACATTGAAAATACAAGGAATAAATATAGAATGGTGGCCATACCTACAAATCAAAACAAGACTAAAAAAAGATCAAGAACAATTCGGCATATATGAAAAACAATTGGAGTTGGATAAAATTTTATTGGGAACAGCAGGAAAAATTATTACAAAATTATATAAATTTCTACTAAGACATAAAATGGAGGAGGAAGTTGTAAATGATTAGTTGGGGAAGGAATTTCGGCCACAGCATAGAATTAGAACAGTGGGACAAACTATGGGAAAGGAACTACAAACTCACCACAGCAGTTACCTACAAAGAAAACCTCTATAAAACGTTTTACAGTATAAGTGGCATTTGCCACCAGTGAGATTGGCCAAAATGTATCCCAATTTATCACCTAATTGTTGGAGATGTAACTATAAATCCGGAACATTCTACCATATGTGGTGGACATGCCCCATCATAAGGAACTATTGGTGTTAAATTCAAAAATGGTTAGAAGAAATTACAAAGCAAAAAATAGATATGAAACCTGTATTGTTTTTATTAGGAATACTGGACCTGAAAATGAATAAAAACCTTCAATGCATTATATTGTACATACTTACCGCATCAAGAATCACATTCACAAAAAATTGGAAACAAAAAAACATACCGTCAGACGAAACTGTAATAAGGAAAATTTTAGAATGTGCAGAGATGGATAAAATGACTATGGAGTTGAAAGAGAGAGAGGATTCGGACTATTATGAAATATGGAATAAAATGTACAGTTGGCTTGAAAATAGAAATCAGAACAAGAAATGTTTAACTTAATATTGATGAAACTTAAAGTAACTGAACAACATTAAATAAAGAGAGGTAAATATAAACGAATATAAATGTGTAGATAAGAACAAATGAATATTATAATGTGTATATATATATATATATATGTGTGTGTTGGAGTAATGCGATTATTCTACTATTGAGTAGTAAATAGAAATGATAAAATAGAGAACTACAAAAGCAAAGTATGTAAGTTGATACGAAATTACCATTAATATTATGTAATGTTCAACACGTTACATTTTGACATGTTTTGCTTTTATATATGTGTGATTGTTTTTTGTGTTGTATTAAAAGACAAACTGTTTCATAAAAAATATTTTATAAAAAAAAGAAAGAAAATAGTAGACTGTGCAGAAATGAGTAGATTAATGCTAGCAATAAAGGGAAGGAAGAATCTGATTATTATAATATATGGAGGTTATTTTATCATTGGTTAGAAAATGAATATGGATAAAAAGTATAAAATTAAATAATTTAGGAAGAGAAATGTTATATTAGGAGAGATGTTAAGTTGTAATGTCAAAATAAGAATAGATGTATATAAAGAATTCGATGGTAAACTGCAACTATTATGACACAAAAAATTTGTACTCAAACAACACACTGATTAATGAAAAATGAAATGTTTGTTGTAAAGGGAAAAAATAAAAGCTTTTGCAAAAAAAAGAAAAAGAAAAAGAAAAAATGATGGGCTCCAGAAACAAGTCTGAAAACTCAGAAGACAAAACCTCTGGTCTGAGTGATGGGATCCTGGGACATTATCCTGGGACATGAATATTCCCCTTCATTTGTATTTCTGACCTAGTTTATGATCTTGGCTCTTCATTGAGAAATGCAGAAAGAGTAGAACTACACTGGGACATGGCAAACATCTGCAGGATTGGTATTTCTGAAAGGAGTCCCTGAATCTGAAACAGAGCAAAAAATTAACATCACTTTTCCCCATCAGGTGAAACTTACGAAATGGTACCAGGAAGCCAGAATGGATCCTTCTGAAAGTTTGGGATCGTGGGTGAGAGGAAAGATCCCATGGCTAAATTCCCACCAATAGTAAGATCACCAGGCTTGTAATAGTTCCAGTTCTTCTTACTCTGGAAAAGCTTCTTCAACACACACCCAGTTTGCATCCTCTTAGCAGCCAGTGGAGGCAGGAGCCAGAAGAGCAGCAGGAGGAGGAAGTGAGGCAGCCCAGCCATTCCTCTTCTCACCTTCCCTCCTAGATCAGAAATCGAGGTTTGTGCAGAAGCTGAATTGCAGGGAAGACTTGAAATCTCAGCAGAGCTTTAGCAGTAGAGAGACGCTCCCTGCAACCTGGATGCCCTCTGGGCAAATTTATATCATCCATACTTTCTCTTACCTGTGTTTGGGCTGTCACCAAGGAGGAAACCAAGACCAGCCCAGAGGTTTGCTCTTTGCAAGACTAGGAAAGCTGTCCTGTCCTGCCCCCTCTGGGAACACTCAGCGCATACACATAGTTTAAAGCAAGTTTTAACTTGGAAGATTTTTGTATGTTGGAATCCACAGGAGATAACCTTAAGAACGACTATTCTGATAATTGCAAGGAGAAGCAATTGTCCTACCCACTTAGCACTAGATTTTGCTTGCTTACCAGAAGGGCAAAAACATGTTTGTGTCTCTTGTTGCTAATCCACAGAGTTTGAGAGTCAAGGTGAAGTTAAGTTTTTGACCTGCATGAAACTGAGCAGCTGCACACAAGATGGAGTTTGGTCTGAGCCACAGTTTGTTCCAATAGTTTGAGTGCTAAATGGGGCACGCGACAATCACTTCAACCCTGCTAAGTGTGAGGAGTCCTACCAATGTTTAAATGGAAGAAATTAGAATAGAATAACAGAGTTGGAAGGGACCTTGGAGGTCTTTTTTTTAAAAAAAAATTTTAATTTTTTTTAAATTTTTTATTTTTTAATTTGATTTATATGCCGCCCTTCTCCGGAGACTCAGGGCGGCTTACAATGCGTTAAGCAATAGCCTTCATACTTTTATATATTTATACAAAGTCAGCTTATTGCCCCCACAAACTGGGTCCTCATTTAACCTACCTTAGAAAGGATGGGAGGCTGAGTCAACTTTGAGCCTGGTAAGATTCGAACCTGCAGGAATTGCAGGCAGCTGTGTTAATAACAGGGTGCTTTAAACCACTATACTACCAAGGCTCCTTAGTCTTGGTCTTCTAGTCCAACCCCCTCCTTAGGCAGGAAACCCTACACCACATCAGACAAAAGGTTATCCAATCTGTTCTTAAAAACTTCCAGTGTTGGAGTACTCACAACTTCTGGAGGCAAGTTGTTCCACTGATTAATTGTTCTAATTGTCAGGAAATTTCTCTTTAGTTCTATGTTGCTTGTCTCCTTGATTAATTAATAAATAAATAAATTGTATTGCTATAGAGCACTGCACACCAGAACAACTTGACACAAGAACAGTGTGTAGTATTCCCCAAATACTAAACACTAAACTAATAATTCCCTCAACACTGTCAAACTATTTACTAAGTCTGTACTACTATTAATCTTCTCATTATTCCCATCACCCATCTCCTTCCACTTATGACTGTATGACTGTAACTTTGTTGCTTGTATCCTTACAATTTATATTGAGTGTTTCCTAATATGATTTGATTTCTTATTTGTACCCTTTGACTATCATTAAGTGTTGTACCTTATGATTCTCGATGAACGTAACTTTTCTTTTATGTACACTGAGAGCATATGCACCAAGAAATGCACACTTGGCCAATACAAAATTCTATTTGATTCTATTCTATTAATTTCAACCCGTTGCTTCTTGTCCTACCCTCAAGGTGCTTTGGAGAATAGCTTGACTCCCTCTTCTTTGTGGCAACCCCTGAGATATTGGAAGACTGCTATCATGTCCCCCCTAGTCCTTCTTCTCATCAAACTAGACATGCCCAGTTCCTGCAACCGTTCTTCATATGTTTTAGCCTCCAGTCCCCTAAGTTGTTTCCTTATGTCTCAATGGCAGGGTTGAAATGTGAAATTAATCAAATAAAGAGATTGAGCCCACTCCCTCCTTTCCAAGGTGCCTCAGTGAGGCTTCCCAGTTTGAGGTCTGGAATCATCTGTATGCCAATGATACTCAATTGCACAAATGTTGATTGACCAAACAATGCAATCAATTTTTTGGGTCCTCGTGCTTGAAGAATAAGTATAAAAGAGGCAATAGGGTTACAGCATGTGTGAAGGCAAAGGTTTTTCCTTTCAGGTTTCCTTTGGGCAATAGATGACTTCTTTATTCTTGAGTAAAGTTTTTCTGAATAGTCAAAAGTTAGCAATTCTCACACCGATCCAGCTGTGCGGAGAGAATGAGCTGATTAACCCCACAGCTGTCAATGTTTTTCAACCTTCTTCATTGTTGAAGTGCTAGAAAGTCAAAGTTCTATATCAGGGAGGAGATGCCTGAATTGAAAAGTTCCAACTTCAGGTGGTCAGTTTCACTATGGACACAGGAGACCTTTGGCCATCTGGGCTAATAGAAAAGGGTTCGTGGTTTTCTTTGCTTCTCTCCTTACTCTGAAGCTGTTTCCGGTCAGTGTGGGTTGGAGGAGAGAAACTGAGCCAAAATCCTTGGTTGTTTTTCTTTCTTTTTAAAATTGGTTTATTGGTAATAAACCAATACAGGTTTATTATAACGTAAAATACAGTGAAAATAAAGATTAAAAATGGGCGGTCGGAGAGACTGGAGGATGGGGAAAAAAACCAGGAGAAAGAAAAGTTGTAACACGCAGGAAACTGCTAATACATTTATGGCTTCTCAATGGCCTTCAGCATCACTGACCCTGGTAGCCTTTTGCATCAGCTGAATGAAACGGGAGTGGGCGGCACTGCATTGTGCTGGTTCCTTTCCCTTCCTACCAGTCCTTGGCCCCTAATAAGTGGGGTGTCTCAGGAAGATTCTCAGTCATCCAGGTAAACCTGTGAACCTGCAGATCCTGCAGCACCTGTGAAGAGGTCTTGAGCTTCCTGGGGACCGATGCAAGAGCAGCATTAAAAAATGGGGGACAGCTTAGGAGTGGAGGCCACATATAACAACCCATCCAGGGGAAAGGATTTGGGAGCCACTACTCTGAATGAGACTCTGCCTGTATAAGTCATTGCCAAACCCTTATATATGCTTTGCTAGTATCCCATACATTTTGCAATGATGTATCTTCTTTTCTATTTTCTTTAAAGAAAAAAGTCAATTCTTTTTCCATATATTGTATAAAGTCTTTCTCATTTAATAAACTTTGATTTAGTGTCCATCTCGTTCTTTTTCTCTGTCCTTTCCATATCGTCATTATTGGATTGTCCATATATTTGCTTCTATATCAATGTTATCTATCTTAGATATTGAATCTAGTGACATCCACATCATATCTATTCTAGACCATGACATATGTCTATTTGAATAAAATGTATATTGTTTCTCCTTTAAATTTCTTTTCCTCCGCGCATCCTGCTGGCTTAGTTCATCTATCATTATACAGGAAAAAGAAATAAACAGAATAGACAAGCTCAAGAGAATTTAGAGGAGAAATATAAGAAGTTAGAGAAAGAACTGCACAAGTTAAAAAATCCAAAAACCTACAGGATTTGACAAAACATAAATGGAATTTAATAGAAAATGAAGATTTGGCCAGGAAAATAAAAGCATCAAAACATAATTTTTTTGAAAACGCAGATAAACCAGGAAGATGGTTAGCATATTGGATGAAGAAGGAAAAAGAAGGGAAATTGATAAGCCAATTATCAGCCCAAAAGGGAAATGAGGAAAAGAAAAAAATAGTTGAGGAATACTATAAGAAACTGTATAAAACAAAAACAGATACCAGAAGGAAAAGTAGAACAATTTTTGGTAAAAGTAAAGACTCCTAAAATACCAGAAAAATTTAAAAAAGCACTGGAAGAAAGAATATCAATGATGGAATTGATGGAGGGAATTAAAAAAAACAGAAAAATGGAAAAGCCCCAGGACCAGATGGGACACCAGCAGAATTATATAAAAAGCTACAGGATGTTTTAAACGATATACTGCTACCACTATTTAATGACCTATTAATAGAAGCCAAGGTACCAAATTCATGGATGGGGGCATACATAACCCTTATACCAAAAGAAGAAACAGACTTACAACAAATAAAGAATTATAGACCAATTTCACTTTTAAATGCAGACTATAAAATATTTGCATCAATTATGGCAGAAAGATTGAAAAGGTTGTTAAATGAATTTATACACTTAGATCAAAATGGTTTCCTGCCTAAAAGACAAATTAGAGATAATACAAGAATTATACTGGATACATTGGAATATTATGAGGCACATCCAGAGAAACGAATGGCATTGTTATTCCTAGACGCACAGAAAGCATTTGACAATGTGAATTGGCAATTTATGATCCTACAATTACAACAGATGGATTTTGGGGATAGATTTATTAATATGATTAAGACTATATATAAAGACCAATCATCAAAAGTAATAATGAATGGTGAAATGACAGAGAAAGTAGATATAAGAAAAGGAAGTAGACAAGGATGTCCATTATCTCCAGATAAATGAGGGAGATAATAGAAGGGTAAATGACGGAGAGAATAAAAAAGAAATAGAAAACTAGATGATACCAGAGAAAAATTGAAAAACAGGGTGGGGGAGGGGAAGAAGAGTATAAGAATAATGTGCAATTATGATGATAATATTGATAGAGAGAATAAATTTGAAAAGAAATTGAAAGAAAGTATATATGATTAGAATATAGGAACTGCTCAGATACCAAACAAGAAGAATTTTATATAACAAAGAAGATAGAAAGGAGAGGGGAGGAGAGGGGAGGAAGAGGAGAGGGAGTGAGAGGAAAAGACGGAAGGGAAAAGCAGAGGAAGGAAGGACAGGGGACAGGACTAGGAGAGAAGGTCAGAAGGGGGAAAGAAGAGAGGAGTGGGGGAAAGGGAGGGGAAGAAGGGAGGGAGGAGAGGAGGAAGGAGAAAGTAGGAGAGGAGAGGAGGTTGGGAAGGAAAAGAAAGGAGGAGAAGAAGAAGAAGGCTTGTTGTGAAAAGAGGGAAGAAAAGGTAGAAGAGCAACTCTGAATGTAATTAAAATGACTTATTTTAATGCTTTCTTTAAGGAAAATATATACATATATGATTAATTATGTATAAGAAAATGTACACTTTATATTATATGTATATAAAAAAATAAAACTGAAAAAGCTTTTCCCCCCCCCAAAAAGAAGACTCTGCCTACTCACCGAATGAGTTACTCTGATTAGGGAGGACGTAGGTGGGATTCCTCCAACCAACTTGCATAATCCAAGCTACTTGGATTAAGCAGTGAAATGCTTCAAGCCAAACAGAAAAGAGGTCCAGTTGCCATGACTCAATTTGCGGACATTATGTTGGATGGCAGAGGATTCCGTATTCTCTCCATTTCTTTTTAACATCTACTGGAAGCTTCTGTGGGGTGAGCTATCGTCAGCTCCTGGTTGTACTCATCCATAGATCTCTGGTCCTTCAGTCCACAACAATGTTGTGAGTTCAGACAATGCTGTTGATATTGTGTCCCATTGCCTGGAGACTTTGGTGGTATAGAGGTTCCAGTCTCAGTTATACATGCCCTGGTCATCTCCTGAATGGATTATTGTAATTCTGCCCTTGAAGAGCATTGGGAAGTTCCAAAGGATGCAAAGTACATTAAACAATTTGGAGGTTCTAGTCCTGCTGGATCCTGCAACATTATCCTGGGACACGTACATTTGCCTTCAAAGAGTCCATCTCCCCTCGGTTTTATTTATATTGGTGTTTAATGTTGTGTTAATTGTTTCAACTGTTTCCTTTATTCTTTCTTTTATTGTGCATTGTTCGCAGTCATGTATCTGAGGTCTAACAAATAGAAAGCAGATCTATCTAACAAATAGAAAACAGCTGGTGAAGCTAGGGAAAATAAAAATGCAGAGAAGAGCAACCAAGATGATGAGGGGACTGGAGGCTCAAACATACAAAGAAGATGACAGGAACTGGGCCTGGTTAGTCTAGGCAAGAGAAGGACCAGGGGAGACAGGATAGCAGTATTCTAATATTTGAAGGGCTGCCACAGAGAGGAGGGGCTCAAGCTGTTTTCCAAGGCACCTGAAGGCCAGACAAGGAATAATGGATTTGAAATGGACATCTAACATTGGAACCATCACTAAAAAGGCACAGCAAAGAATGTTCTTCTTGTGTCGACTCAGGAAGCTCAGACTGCCCAAGGAGCTGACGATCTCAGTTCTTCAGGGGAATTATTGAGTCTGTCATTTGTATTTCTGGAACTGTCTGGTTTGGCACAGCAACCAAACAGGATAGATACAGATTTCAACCAGTAGTCAGGACTGCAGAAAAAACAATTGCAATCATCCTGCTTTCCACTGAGGATCTGTATTACTGCACGAACCAGGAAGAGGGATGAGAAAATAACTACAGACTCTTCACATCCTGAACAGAAACTTTTTCAATGTCCCAGAATGTTGCTACAGGGCATTGCATGCCACAACTAGACCCAGATTATGAATGATGTCTGAAATTCCTCCCTTGGAATTTCTTTCCATTCCCTTTTGCACAGAAGGGGGAGAGGCTTTTCCTTCACTGCCTTCCTCTGCCCCTCTCCCACCTCCCTCTCTGTGGACTCTTTTTAGAACTCCTCAGCAGCTCCCCCTCCCCTTTGCTTTAACCCACAATCAGGATTAGAAAGTTTGGGAAAAGTCCGTTGGTTGCAGAACTGATGACATGAGATCCTGCCATTTTCCCAACTCTTGATGGGAATTCCAGAACAGAGAAATGACAGAGGTCTCAAATCTGCTGATATTAGAAATTTCGGTGCCGTTGGATTTCAGTTCCATGCCATTGAAAGGGGGGATTTTAATCTTGAAATCTTCAGGTGGTTTGGCACAAAGACCCCAGCAGGACCACCGTGTCCAAAGACAACCTGAAGGGCAGTTTGGGTGACATTCAGGGAAGTTCTGGAAAGCTGAGTGATGAAACTGGTTTAAGTCAGAAAAGTCACCCTGGTGCAAACTGAAGCTGTGTGAGCTGTATAACAGGCGCATCTCCCTGTGTCCATGTATCCCTGCTGCCCCGAGAGCTCCATTGGCTACCAGTTGCCTCCCAGGTGTGATTCAAGGAGCTGGTTGTCATCTACACAGTCCTTCATGGGGCCTGACGGTTATTTGAAGGATCACCTGTCTCCAGATGTTTCTGCCCATCTGGTGCATTTGGGCAGAGAAGATGAGCCTCAATGAAATGAGGGATCCCTTTAATAAAATGCTACCATTTGTGTGTGTGTGTGGGGGCTTTCAGCCAATAAAAAGCATGCCAGGAACCCAAAGCCACATGAGTCTAAGGCTACTTTGAATAGAGCGCTTTGCAAGTTTGAATGTGCTTCCCTCTTTCCACAGTTTACCTTTCTGGGAATTAGGAAGGAGCCTGTGTGAAGCTTATCCTCAGGTTAGCTTCTTGGAATGAACTAAATTTAAAACCAATAGAACATTTATTGCAAATGTTCTATTGTCTACTTTATATATTCTTGTTTATTAATAAAGTATGTCTCACAATTAATTAGTAGAGAGTAAAATAATGAGCCTCATGTAAATCCTAGAAATTTGTTATGAAAAAAACCCTCTGATACTTGATTGAATGTAAAAATTAGTAGGAACTCAACACACCCTCAGAGATCTATGGAAATGAGCATGCTTAAAAACACTGACCTATTTTTAAAATTTTTAAACTCAAACATATTTTTAAAGCTTTATTTGATGATAATAAAGTGGGAAATATGCTGGAAACAAATATTCACATCCTTAAAACGTCTATGTTTATTTCCAAATTGATCACTGGGGCCTCAGTGAGGACAAAGGAATTAATGAAAACTAAAAGCGTGAGGGATAGTGGCTGATCAGGGGTGAAATGCTACCGGTTTGCTCCAGTTTGGGCGAACTAGTAGCGATAAAAACTACCGGTTCGGGTAAACTGGTAATAAAAAAAAGCTACCGATTCAGTCGAACCGGTAGTTAAAGAAAGCTACGATCCAACCATCACCTGTGCCACAGCTGACCCCCCCACTTGCTGTTCTACTTACCTACCTAGCCTCCTTTTGGTGCGTACTGCACAGCCAGCAAACCGGTAGCAAACCGGTTCAGATTTCAGCCCTGTTGCTGATAAGAGATAGCTTGTGATTAGTCACTTCACTTGGTTTCCAATTATTTAATGGACAAACTCATCTTCCATTTAATCATTTTAAAAAAATCAGATCAAATACAAAAAAGTGAAAATAAAAGTCCCAATTCAAAGTTTCAGAATCAAAATAAAAGTTTCCAATACCCACATAAATCAGAGATTTTTGTGTCCCATTATATTTTCTTTACAATTAAGATGGGGTCTCAGTAGGATAATGTAGCATTTGGGGAAAAAGATACAAGCCAAGAGACCAGCCCCAGAGGCCAAGATGGAGAAGATCTCTACAGCCACCATGGACTTCCCTTTGGTGCTCAGGTAGGTGGGGAGGAATGAGATCCAAACACTGCAAAAGACCAGCATGCTGAAAGTAATGAACTTGGCTTCGTTAAAGCTATCAGGCAATTTCCTAGCCAGAAAGGCCATCGTGAAACTGACACTGGCCAGGAAACCCAAGTAGGCCAGGACAGTGTAAAACATGGAAGCTGAGCCTTCATTACATTCCAAGATGGCCTCTCCTACCAAGGAATGAAAGTCCATCTTGGGAAATGGGGGAGAGGTTACCAGCCAGGTGGCACAAAGAAGTGCTTGGATCAGGGGACAGGTGAAGACAATGGAGTTGGTCAGTTTTTTTCCTAAGAATTTCCTTGACCTGTTCCCAGGCTTGGTGGCCATGAAGGCCAGAACCACCATGACAGTTTTTGCCAAGACAGAGGAAACTGCAAGAGAAAATAAAATAGCAAAGGCAGATTGTCGAAAAAGACAGGTGAGCTTCCCTGGTTGACCAATGAAAAGGAAGGAGCAAACGAAGCAGAGAAGGAGAGAGACCAGGAGGAGGTAGGTGAGATCTCGGTTGTTGGCCTTGACGATCGGTGTATCATGATGTTTAAGGAAAACTGCCAGGACTGAAGATGTGGTCACACAGAGAAAAAGAACAAGAGAAGCTAAAGAATATCCCAGGGGGTCTTGATAGGAAAGGAAGTGGATCTTCTTGGCAATGCAGTGGTCCTTGTCCTTGTTGGGATATTGGTCTTCTGGGCAGGGATGACAGAGAGCTGCATCTGAAATCAAGAGTCGGTGTGCATTTCATGGTGAACCAACACGGGCAAATCATCCATCCACATTGACAATGCTTGGAATAGGTTAGTCAGAAAAATAGATCGGTTCTCTTGCTCAGCATCTCTGTTTTATGCTTCAAATCCATTCCAGGGATGAAATTCAGCCAGTTCCTAATGAATCGTGTGATACGGTAGGGCCAAATGTGCAAAGACCCACCCACCCACACGGACTTCATGATGTACCTTTTTGCGATGATTTTCAGCCTCTGTGCATGCACAGAAGGCTTTGCACATGCCGTGCACACATTTGCAAACCGGTAGGGAAAGTAAGTGAATTTCACCCCTGATCCACTCATTCAATTTTTTTTTTTGCAGGGAAGGGTCAACAGACATAGATCGATGGATCTGCTCTATCTCCAACAGGTTTACAAAGTTCCTGGGAGATCAAGTGTTCTGGTAGAAGAGTCCTTAATAAAAATTAAAGCCTGAATTTCACATCCCATTCTTTCACAAAAAGATTGATCTCTGGTTTTCCAGATGAGATGTAAAAGTAGAAAGCCTAGTAGGTAACCCATGAATTATGCCCCAAAACCAACTGTATTAAATTTCTGAGGAGGAAGAAAAAGTGCCCTGTGGGGTAGTACAGTTTAGATTCATAAATTGAGAAGGTCTGCTGAAAAGTATGAATATATTGAAGTGTGTAAATCCTACAAAACTGATGCCAAAATTAATATTTGTTCCTACTTAACGGCTTCCTTGATCCTAGAAGATATAAATTTGACATGAACTCTACCTGTCTGATTAGAAATGGTCCCTCCTGGACAAGGGTCACATTGATAGCAGCAAACCGGCTCTCCCTCTGGAACTCTTCTCCTCTCTCCTGCCTGGCACCTCTTCATGCCACACCTGGCAAAGGGCACCTTCTAAAAGAAAAAAGAGACTTCCGGTTTGATGTCGCGGTGAGAGAGCCTGGAAAATAGCGGGCTCCGTGGAGCCCTGCGAAAAACCCAACTGCCGAATCACTGCCTATGGGTCTTTGGACCAGAACCATTCTGCAGGGACGGGGTAGGAAGAGAGGTGCCTCAGACAACCAAGAGGAACAGGCAATTTCCTCGGAGGTCGGAGGGAACTCTCTATGAGTCAGCGGTGGGGGGCGGCAGCCATGGCGGCTGCCATGAAACTGGGACAAACTGAACTAAGAGATGAGCAGGAGGAGAGAGTGAAACAATGAAGCTCTTTGAAGCCGGGTGAGTGACACCAACCTAGGCTTGTAACAACGCAAGAGCAATGATTGGTACTTGTAAGACCCCTAGCCTTAAAACAGATTAGAGGGGCATAGAAAATCTTGAAAAATAACTCCAGGAGGGAAAGACCCGCTAGGAAACTTATTTTGGGATAGATTCAATTGGAACAATTAAACATTGAGGCATGCTGAAAAGACTGGAAAAGTTTTTAAACTAGAATTGGACTTTGAAAAAGAAAAAAGAAAAAGGTACGGATTCAACATTCAGCACTTTTAAAATTCAAGAGAAGAAGAGAGTCAAATTGGACTGTTAAATAATTGCAACAAAATGGATACTGGCATGACTAAGGGAAAGTGTGGATTGCAGGGATACACCTTCTGCTTCAAAAAAGGGACACTGTAACCTGTAGGTTGTTTTGGAATACTTTGAAATTACAAATAATAGCCGTGGGACTTTGGTGCTGGAGGCTTTTTCTTTGTCTACAGATGGCTTTGTCGGTGGAAAGAAAGAGGAAATACAACGGAACTTTTATAACTGTTACTTATTGGCGCAGGAACAAAAGAAAATAGCGCAGGAACAAAAGAAGGAAAGTTGATGTACTTTGTATTGAATAAGAAGTAACAAAAAGAATTAAAATGACACATGGAGAATTAAATTTGAGAATAATTTGAAATGGAACATATATTGAAAGACAAGGAAATGAAGAAATAAAATATACACGGTTGGGAAAAAAGAATATAAAACAGTTTGATTAAAAATGAAAATGTAATGTTTAGATGAATATTAATTATAAAAAGGAGGTGTTTATAGATGTATAAGGATGGAAAATATGACAATGTGATTAAAATAGAAAAATTAAGTAATCAAGAAGCCGTCCCTGGACCCGACAGTATTGGCCAACTACCGTCCTGTCTCCAACCTTTGCTTCGTGGTGAAGGTTGTTGAGAGTGTGGTCGCACGACAGTTTCCACAGTTCCACAGTTTCCACAATTCCTGGAGGAAACGTCTTATCTAGATCCATTCCAGTCGGGTTTCAGGCCTGGGCACAGCACGGAAACGGCATTGGTCGCGTTGGTAGATGATCTCTGGAGGGCTCGGGACAGGGGTTGCTCCTCTGTTCTAGCCCTGTTAGACCTCTCAGCGGCTTTTGATACCATCGACCATGGTATCATGCTGCACCGGTTGGAAGAGTTGGGGATGGGGGGCACTGTGTTACGGTGGTTCTCCTCCTTTCTCTCTGACCGGTCGCAGTTTGTGTTGGCAGGGGGGCAGAGGTCGACCTCAAGGCCTCTCATTTGTGGAGTGCCTCAGGGGTCGGTCCTCTCGCCCCTTTTGTTCAACATTTATGTGAAGCTGCTGGGTGAGATCATCCGTGGCTTTGGGGTGAAGTACCACCAGTATGCTGATGACACCCAGCTGTACATCTCCACCCCAGGCCACACCAACGATGCCCTTGAAGTGATGTCTCAGTGCCCGGAGGCTGTGCGGATCTGGATGGGGAGGAACAGGCTCAAGCTCAACCCTTCCAAGACTGAGTGGCTGTGGTTCCCGGCATCCCGATATAGTCAGCTGACTCCATCGCTGACTATTGAGGGCGAGTCTTTGGCCCCCTAGGAGAGGGCGTGCAATCTGGGAGTCCTCCTGGATACGCAGCTGTCCTTGGAGGAAAATCTGACGGCTGTTGCCAGGGGGACTTTTGGTCAGGTTCGCCTGATTCGCCAGTTGCGACCCTTTCTTGATCGGGATTCCATGTGCACAGTCACTCATGCCCTCGTCACCTCTCGCCTGGACTACTGCAATGCTCTCTACATGGGGCTCCCCTTGAAGAGCACCCGGAGGCTCCAACTGGTCCAGAATGCTGCCGCGCGGGTAATTACGGGAGCTGCTTGGCACTCCCACATAACACCGCTCCTGTGCGAGCTGCACTGGCTCCCAGTGGTCTTCCGAGTGCGCTTCAAGGTGTTGGTTACCACCTTTAAAGCGCTCCATGGCATAGGGCCTAGCTATCTTCGAGACCGCCTGCTGCTACCGACAACCTCCCATCGACCCGTGCACTCCCACAGAGAGGGCCTCCTCGGGGTGCCATCAGCCAAACAATGTAGGCTGGTGACCCCCAGGGGGAGGGCCTTCTCTGTGGGGGCACCTACCCTCTGGAACCAGCTGCCCCCAGAGATAAGGAGAATCCAAGACCTCGGTGCCTTCCGCCGTGCCCTTAAAACTCTCTTTTTCCAGCAAGCCAGGCTGGCTTAACATATTTTTAAATATTTTAATTGGTTTGTCATTTTAAACTGGGGCCAAATTAATATATATTCTTTTAATTGTTTTTATTGTTTGTATTGTATGTTTTTATCTGGCTGTACACCGCCCTGAGTCCCTCCGGAGAAGGTGTGGTATATAAATTCAAAATAAAATAAAAATAAATGAATATGAGAAGAATCCAAGAAATTTTATTGATTTACATGAGGATATGTTTGATATAAGAATTAAGTCTCAATGTTAAATTACAGATAAAGCTGAGAATGATAATATGATTAAATATGAATAACTAATGTATAAATGGAAGATAAAATAATATAGGGGATTACACAGAGATAAACAGTAAAATTAAGAATATGCTTAATGAATATGCTGGAAACAGCCAAAGGATATATGAATATGCTGGGAATCAGCCAAAATAATGGATGGAGATGTTTGTTTTCTTTCTCTTTTTTTTTCTTTTCTCTCTTTGAGTGTGATAGTAAAATAGAGAGAATATGCTGGGAAACAGCCAAATAATATGAATATGCTGGGAAACAGCCAAAACAATAAATGATGATGCTGGGAAACAGCCAAACAATAAATGAATATGCTGGAAAACAGCCAAAAGAAGATGATTAAGAGACAAGTAGTTAAAATAAATATGACTTAAGCTGGAATTGATGGTGATAATAATATGATTATGCTGGGATTAGTATTAAATGATAAGACTGTAAAAATGAAATGACTGTGTAAAATGAAGAATGTAATGTGCAATAAATTTAAGAAATATAGGTGTAAAATAAAGAGATTAGGATTTAAAGATTTAATGTAATGGGTCCTAGATATGGGTATATAGATAGAATTCAGGGTAATAAATGTAATTAAATATTGAGTTGTGTTATTTGGAAATTAAGATTTGTGGTGATATAATAGAAAGGTAATTGTTTAGATTAAGATATTATAATTGGGGGGAAAATTTTGTTTTGGTTTTTATTTTAAAAAGATGTTATGGTGGAGATTTGGGAAAGAGCTTGATAAAGAGGGAGAAGCGATTGTACTTATACATGACCGGATCAAAGCTTCGCTCTTAAAAGAGGGCTGAGGGGAGTTTCCCTGCTGCCTTGAAGGAGGCAGTGGTGAGGCCCCTCCTCAAGAAGCCCACCTTGGATCCAGTTATTTTAAACAATTTTCGTCCTGTCTCCAACCTTCGCTTTATTGCAAAGGTTGTTGAAAGCGCGGTGGCACGTCAGCTCCTGCTGGTCCTGGATGAAGCACCATACCTAGACTCGTACCAGTTGGGCTTCAGGCCCGGGTACAGCACGGAGATGGCATTGGTCGCACTGGTGGATGATCTCTGGAGGGCTAGGGACAGAGGATATTCCTCTGCCCTGGTCCTGTTAGATCTTTCAGCGGGTTTTGATACCATCAACCATGGTATCTTGTTGCGGTGCCTCGAGGGGTTGGGAGTGGGAGGCACTGTTTTATGGTGGTTCTCCTCCTACCTCTCTGGACGCTCGCAAGCAGTGTTGGTGGGGGGGCAGAGGTCGACCCCAAGGCCCCTCACATGTGGGGTTCCCCAGGGGTCGGTTCTCTCTCCCCTGCTGTTTAACATCTATATGAAGCCGCTGGGGGAGATCATCCGTGGTTTTGGGGTGGGGTATCATCAGTATGCTGATGATACCCAACTTTTTATATCCACCCCGAATCAGCCCAGTGATGCCCTCGACGTGATGTCCCGATGCCTGGAGGCGGTGTGGCTGTGGATGGGAAGGAACAGGCTCCGACTCAACCCTGTCAAGACGGCAATCCTTGGTAGTACAGTGGTCTAAAGCACCCTGTTATTAACACCAGCTGCCTGCAATTACTGCAGGTTCGAATCTCACCAGGCTCAAGGTTGACTCAGCCTTCCATCCTTTCTAAGGTAGGTAAATTGAGGACCCAGTTGTGGGGGCAATAAGCTGACTTTGTATAAATATACAAAAGTATGAAGGCTATTGCTTAGCGCATTGTAAGCCGCCCTGAGTCTCCGGAGAAGGGCAGCATATAAATCAAATTAAAAAAAAAAAAATCCTGACCCATGAATAGATGCTGGAGATTGGAACAGAGACCTCAAAATGAAAGGAAGGCTTGTGACATGGAGCCACAGCTTTTATAAAAGAAAGAATTGTGAGGCTCCAACTGAATGGGAATTCTCCATGGAAATCATTCTTGCCTGCTTTAATGGGGTTCCGGGTTTCAAGCAGAAGGTCTTCTCAATCTTACCCCATCTTGGACTTTTCAGAAGTCAAATCTCAAATATATTAAACTCAAAAACAGGTTTTTCATCAAACTCCTGAATTTAAGTGTTTCCCAGTGAAAAGGATGCTATGCATCCCCTGGAATGAATGAATCCTTTGCTGAATTTATAATGTTTCCTTCCAACTCACCTTTGTGTCCCAGATGATTGCATCAGAGTTAATGGTGAAATCTTGTCCTGGGGAAGCCATGGAGTCTATTTGTCCAACTTTCATGGGGACAAAAGATTGATTGGGGAGGAAAACCCAGTTGAGAAGATCGTAACCAGAAGAAACCAATCCACTTTCTGAGAAGGAGACTTCCTCCCCAGCACTGTTGTTGAACTTGACGTTCCTCAGATAGGGAAGAAGCTGAAAGAAAAGACACCTGGGTTAATTGGCTGAACACCACACATGAGACACCCTGGTTTCTATCATAATGTGATGGCCATCAGCCTAGGAGATGGGTCTATACCTGAGAAGCTAAATGAATTCCCTTGATGGAGATCTAAGCAATCAGAAGTAACATCAAATATTCAACTCCATCCCCAAAATGACGAGACATTCTCTTTATCATTGGACATTTGAATCATGGCTTCTTCAATTTCAGTCTAATAGGAACGATAGCTACAGAGAAACATATTAATGCCATATTCCAAATTACATTGTGTAGTTTTGCTCTGTGATACTTGGCAAGTTACGTTTTTAATTTTATTTGGACTCCTAGTTTTGTAAATGACAAATGCATTTTAGGAATGATTCAATAATTTTGGAGGGATTCTTGGTGCTCTCTGAGCCTGGTTGTTTTTTTGCAGATGTTTCATGACCTAAACTAAGTAACATTGATAATGCTATCACTCCCTTCTGGCACTGATGATGCTACCTAGTTGGGTCATGAAATGTCTGTAATAAAACAACCAAACTGAAAAGAGCACCAAGGATCCCTCATTTCAACCCTGAGCTATAATATTCTCCTTTACTGGTAAATACTTTCTATCATAAAATCCTACAATTCCCCTGACTTTCTCTAGCTGATGGTCAAAGAGAGCAGAATGAAGAAGGAGATCTGACCAAGAGGGGCCACGTAGAAGGTTTGTCCTGCCCTGATTTGTCACTTCATTGTCCAGAGAGGAATAATTGAGCCTTTGGTGTTGAAAGACTGAAGAATTTCAGATCAGGAACCCTTTAGGACCATATATTGAATCTTCTTCTGCACATGCTGAGGTTGACCGAGGCTGAACATAACAAACGAAGCAGTACAGGAAATGGGATAATAAAAAAAATTGGGTGGACTCACAAAGAATTCTAAGTCACAGTAACATTGAAATGAATTGATGTCTCTTTACAGATTGCATTCAAACTACCGACTGAGAGAAACTGAGGTGCTTCTGCAAATGTGTCCACTGAGACTTGAGCTGACCTGTTGAAGCTTCTTGCACAAAAGCATCCAGGTTGTCCTTATGCTCTGGGATGACTACTTCTCCTTGGAGTGGTCACGCCTGACTCTCAGGCAGCCATTGATGTCCTTCTAGGAAGCTCTTTGCTCTTATGAACAATTGGTTTAGTGTAATTCTCTTTTTCCTCCATCTCTCCCTTTTCAACAAAAACCTCTCACTCAATTCAATTTATATTTTTTAAAATAATTGTTATCTTAATCTCTTCTTAGATACATTGATAGCATATAGATATTTAATCAGTAATTGAAGAAATGCATATAGGGAGTTTCCTACCTAGAGAGCTAAACTCACTGAGATTACCTGCCATGACTGAATATTTGAGATCCTCTTTCCAAGTCTTATCATGGCTGGTTGTCCTCCAGATCCATGCACTGCATGTAATGCATGTGCCACCGCATAAATGGCATTGTAGATGTTGTAACTTTCACCTTCCATGCTTGTTTCAAAAATGTAGGAAGGTAGATTCTGTAAATTCTCCTTTCCTGTACATCGTTTTACCCTCTTTGGAATGAACCTGCCTGGTTTTTCCATCATGCAGCGAAACAACCTTTCCCAACATCGCAGGAGAAAGAGGTCCCCTTGTGGCTTCAAGGGGTCTAAAGACAGAAGGAAATGACTGAATTCTGAGACATCTCCAGTGTGGGGCCTAAAATGCAGAGCCCCATGGAAGGGCTTTACTGCTTTCAAGATGTCTTGATTCCTCGCCAAACTAAGTTTCCAATGGGAAGTTAAGATCCAAACTTTCCGAAATGATGGCTTTCTCAATTGTTCATGGATATTCATTGCCACCTGTACATTAGTAATACTCCTGGAGTCTCCAAATAGAATAATCACTTCAGCTTTAGTCCAAGTCTCCAAAATATGAAGTAATTTCAACACTGTAGTATCAAGAATCATTTCAGTGAAGGCCAGGCAGATCTCCTTCTCCTTCAGCATTGGCACCAGAGATGAGATGAAACGTTCTCCTCTTTCATCTTCAGGGGCGAAAAGCCCAACCCAGTTCCACTGGAAATGCAGGAGCAGCTGGACTAAACCCACATACTGAGGAAAGTCACTGGGATTAATCCAGATGAAGGAAGGATAAACTATTCTGTCTCCTTGAGTGAACTCAAAGCCAACGCCGAGCTGGAGAAAGTGAGATTCTTGATAAATTTTAGGTGTCACCTTTATGTGAATTATTGTTGCACCTGTGAGACTGGCTCACTTTGAGTGTCAAGCTTAATTTTCCTGGCTTCTTAGGAAGAAGGATTACATATTAGGAAGAAGAGGTTACATATTTTGACTGGTGGTGACATGTCAGAAGCCGAGAGAACCATACGTCAACTTAGTTCAGAGAATGGACTGCATTGAAAGGTTGGTTACACTTTTATGAAAAATAGGTTAGGAAGGAATTCGTCTTGGAAAGTTCTGCGTTTCAAATTTATGTCATAATCTATCACTTTTGGCTTCTATAAAAACATATCTTGACACAAAAAATATAAATATATGTTCCCCAAAACACCCTTTCCCCCCCACTTTTGGCTTCTGTGTGTGCTTCTGTTATTTCTCTATCTGACAATGTATCCAATAAAGCCCCCTTACCTGTGGGACCTTGAAGAGGCTGAAGATGGAGGCCATCTGCCTTGAGGATCTGGGATTGAGATCTCCAATGACAGAGAGAAGAGGGTCCTTCATGTCGCATTTGTAACCTGGAACCATTCGGTCTCGGGTGGAGAGCAGGGAGAGGCCGATTATGGAAATCTCCATCTCCATATGAGAATTGCTATAGATGTGGAAGCCAAGGGTGATGTTGGGGAGGAGAAGCAGATCTTTGTTGACCTCTCTGACTGCAAACACCAAGGCTCTGAACTGCTGGTAGTTCTTGGGTACGACTCTACAGTGAGAAAATCATTGGGGAAATTTTAAGGAGAGCTTGTGTGTGCTGGTGGAGTTTGTTGTGTCTTTTTAAAAATTGTTCTTTGTAGCAGGTAGTCCCAAGTTCAGTTGGGTTTGTTTTGTTGTTAAGGGTGTTCCTTGATTAATATTTGATGGCCTTGAGAGAAAGGAGAAAATCTCGTCTGTCCATATCCCAGATCATTGTATACCTCTCCATTGTCCCTCTCTGCCCCAGTGGGTATAGTCCTCCTCAATTGCTCCTTTTCCCCACTAAGCAATTTGGTCCTCTCTTGGAGCAGCTTCTTATGATCTGGTAACCAGTGCTGAGCACAGGACTTCAATGGGGGGGGGGTCAGGGGTCTGATTTACGGAAGGCCATTATTCATGAGCAATCCTGATTCAGAAACCGAGGCATTTCTTCAAACTCTTCCACAGTGTCAATAGGTTGACCTCATCTTTGAGTTTTGTATCAGGGGCTTATGTCCAAAGTAATATTATAAGCCAACTTAATTTCCAAGAGGTTCTCCTTCCTCCCTTTTTTGGTGATTTATTAGCTTCCTGAGTTTTTTTTTTTAATTTGATTTATATGCCGCCCTTCTCCGGAGACTCAGGGCGGCTTACAATGCGCTAAGCAATAGCCTTCATACTTTTGTATATTTATACAAAGTCAGCTTATTGCCCCCACAAACTGGGTCCTCAATTTACTTACCTTAGAAAGGATGGAAGGCTGAGTCAACCTTGAGCCTGGCGAGATTCAAACCTGCAGTAATTGCAGGCAGCTGGTCTTAATAAAAGGGTGCTTTAGACTACTGTACTACCAAGGCTGGAAAGTTCTGGAAAGATGGAGATTTCTAGCCTATTTTATGAGTTTGGTTCTTTATTGAGAAAAGCACAAAGATCTGAACTACGTCAGGACATTGCAAACATCACTAGAACATGTATTTCTGAAAAGAGTCCCTGAATATAAAGCAAATTGTTATGTAAATAGGTTTGTTTGGCGGGAAGTTTGAATTAACTGACCCTCAGCTGATTGGCTGACCACCACAGCTGCAAGGTATATAAAGGGAGCTGGCTCCCTAGGTCAGTTGCTGGAGTCTCACCATACAATAAAGAGCTGTTGTCACTAACTACTCTGGCTTGCTGCGTCCTCATTCACCCAACTTAACACAAATAATTATTTACATATTTCTTCTCTGGGTGAGAAACTTACAGAAAACTCTCTCGAAGCAGAGATGGGTCTTTTCGAAAGTCTTGGCTATTGAAGCCATGTGTGGTTCCCAGGGGAAAATTCCCACCAATAATGAAATCACCAGGCCTGTAAAAGTCTCTCCTAGTCTGCAAAGTGTTTGTCAACACACACCCAGTTTGCTTCCTCTTAGCAGAAGTTGGAGACAGGAGCAGCAGCAGCAGGAGAGGCAGCCCAGCCATTCTTCTCACCTTTCCTCCTAGATCAGAAATCAAGGTCTCTGCAGAAGCCGAATCACAAATAACACTTGAAACTTCACCAGAGCTTTAGCATCATAGAGAGAGGCTGTGCCACCTGAATGGCCTCAGTGCAAATTTACATCAACCATGCTTCCTCTTATTTTTGTTTGTGCTGTGACCAGGGAGGAAACGAAGGCCAGTTAAAATCTCACCAAACCTCAGAGTTAGCTCTTTGGAAAACAAAGTGAAGTAATATGTCTGCCCCCACGGGAAAATTCTGAGTATCTAATTTAAAGCAGCTTTTATCTCGGAAGGTTTTTCGTGTGTAGAAATCCATAGGGGATACATTAGAAATTACTCTTCTTCTGATAATTGCATGGAAAAGCAATTGTTCTATTTACTGAGCAATAGCTACTCTTCACAGAGCAGATGGAGAAAAGTGAGTTTGGGTCTCCTGTTGTTAATCCACAGATCAGATGCAGTTGAGAGTCAAGGTGAAGTTGGGTATTTGAGTTATGTGAAACTGAGCATGTGCACTCAAGGTGGAGTCTGGCCTCTTCCATAGTTTGTTTGGATAGTATAAGTGTTCATGGGGCATGGTGGCACTTGACAATCAATTGTGCCCTAGTTAGTCTGGGCAATCATGCCAACTCTTGGATGGAATAAGTGGTTTATAGATACCAACATTGTGGTTGATGAAATTAGACACTAACGTCTCCCATAGAACTTAAAAATCAACAGGAAGATCTTTCAAGGTGTTAGGCAAATTTAAACTCTACAGGAGGGTTATCAAACAACTTGTTGGAATCAGAAAGCTTCTTCTCCCATCACCCATCACCCATGGTCTACGTCTGGACTGGCTGGCTAATAGGAATGGGTACATGGGTGTTATGTGGTTCCCTCCATTCTCTGAAGCTCTTTCAGTGTTGACTGGAGGGGAGACATTGAGCCCAAAGTCCTGATTTTTAAGGTATCTCAGTGAGGCCTTCTCATTTCAAGGTCAAGTATTATTTATTAGTCATATTTCTATGTTGCCCATTCTCCGAGGACTCTGGGCGGCTTTCACCAAAGACAGTATACTAAATAGCATATTGCCCCCAACAATCTGGGTCCTCATTTTACCCACCTCGGAAGGATGGAAGGCTGAGTCAACCTTGAGCCGGTGAGATTTGATCCGCTGATCTGTTGAACTAGCAGTCAGCTGAAGTAGCTGAAGTACTGCACTCTAAGCACCGCGCCACCTCGGCTCTAAGTATCATCCTTACCCTGATAATATTCAATTATACAACCATTGATTGACCAAGGAATGCTATCAAACGTTTGCCCTTGTGCCTGAATTCTATTGGATGGAGGAAGATTCCCACTTTTAAACCTCGTAGAATCAAACAGCCGTGGATGATTGATCCTCCCAGTACTGGGAACTTTCCTTCTTCGGTCCTGCATGACATTGCCCTGACTTGTTGTATAATATGAGTGTCTCTTTCAACTCTCATCTCCTCCTCAAAAAGCAGAAGTTAGTTATGGTAGCTGTTTGTAAAGCTTCAGTTTGCTCAACAGGATGAGATTGAGTTGGGGAGAGTCTGATGCCCAAAGATCAAAGATGTATAAGAGCAAGCTTTCTTTCTACATAGGACACTGGGACTCAGTGTAGACAACTGGAAGAAATGGGGTGAAAATGGCTGCCTGTTACTGATAGCAGGTTTATTTGTTTACTTATTCATTGACTCAGTCATACAATTTCTATAGCTGTCCGTCTCAAAGAAGTGACTTTTATTGTAACCAGTTATAGAACTTGATAAGGCATTATTTAATGGGCATGTTCCTCATTCTCTCTACATGGGGCTCCCCTTGAGGTGCACCTGGAGGCTCCAACTGGTCCAGAATGCAGCCGCGCAGGTGATTATGGGAGCCACAGGGCGCTCCCACGTAACACCTCTCCTGCGCAAGCTGCACTGGCTCCCAGTGGTCTTCCGGGTGCGCTTCAAGGTGTTGGTTCTCACCTTTAAAACGCTCCATGGCATAGGGCCGGGATACCTGCGAGACCGCCTGCTGCTACCGATAACCTCCCACCGGCCAGTACGCTCGCACAGAGAGGGCCTCCTCAGGGTGCCGTTGGCCAAGCAATGTCGGCCGGCGGTCCCCAGGGGGAGAGCCTTCTCTGTGGGGGCACCCAACCTGTGGAATGAGCTACCTCTTG
Organism: Pituophis catenifer annectens; assembly: GCF_029215685.1. Classification (NCBI taxonomy): domain Eukaryota; kingdom Metazoa; phylum Chordata; class Lepidosauria; order Squamata; family Colubridae; genus Pituophis; species Pituophis catenifer. Next base: position 354,504,274 of record NW_027256881.1, on the reverse strand, counting down.
GAATACAACTGATCCCGGACCTCCGCGCTTTCCGAAAGGCCCTGAAGACTTATTTATTCCAACAAGCTGGCCTAGCTTAAATGGTTTTAATGGGGTTTTTAAATTTTTGATTTTATTGATTCTGGGTTTTAAATTGGGAACTTTTCAATTTTGCAGATCTGGGATTTTATATTGGAAATGCCGATGATTTAATATATTTTAGTTTTTTCTTAACTTTTGTGTTTTAAGTTTGGCTGTCCACCGCCCTGAGTCCCCCTGGGGAGAAGGGCGGTATGTAAGTTGAAATAAATAAATAAATAAATAAATAAATAAATAAATTAATTAATTAATTAATTCTCTATCATCATGTTTTAGAAACGTCATAAGATACTAAACATGCCTCAAAGGAAAATTTAAATGTTTCTTGGGCATGCACCAGTTAGAGATTTTTGTTCCTTATCATATTTTCCCTACAGTTAAGATGAGGCTTCAGGAGGATAATGTAGCATTTGGGGAAAAAGATGCAAGCCAAGAGACCAGCCCCAGAGGCCAAGATGGAGAAGATCTCCACGGCCACCATGGACTTCCCTTTGGTGCTCAGGTAGGTGGGGAGGAATGAGATCCAAACACTGCAAAAGACCAGCATGCTAAAAGTAATGAATTTGGCTTCATTAAAGCTGTCAGGCAATTTCCTAGCCGGAAAGGCCACCGTGAAACTAACCAGGGCCAAAAACCCCAGGTAGGCGAGGACCACATAAAACACTGAAGCTGAGCCTTCATTGCATTCCAAGATGGTCTCTCCTACTAGTGAGCCGAAGTCCAAGTTGGGAAATGGGGGATAGATTACCAACCAGGTGGCACAAAGAACTGCTTGGACCAGAGGACAGGCTATGACAATGGAGTTGGTCAGTGGTTTTCCTAAGAGTTTCCTTGACCTGTTCCCCGGTTTAGTAGCCATGAAGGCCAGAACCACCATGACAGTTTTTGCCAAGACAGAAGAAACCGCAAGGGAAAAGAGAATGGCAAAGGCAGTTTGTTGGAAGAGACAGGTGAGCTTCCCAGGTTGACCAATGAAGAGGAAGGAGCAGAGGAAGCAGAGCAGGAGGGAGACCAGGAGGATGTAGGTGAGATCTCGGTTGTTGGCCTTGACAATTGGTATGGTGTGATTTTTATGGAAAATCACTAGAACTGCCAATGTGATCACAGAGAAAGAAAGAGCGAGAGAAATTAAAGTGTATCCCAGGGTCTCTTGATAGGAAAGGAAGTGCATCTTCTTGGCAATGCAGTGGTCCTTCTCCTTGTTGGGATATTGGTCTTCTGGGCAGGGATCACAGCGAGCTGCATCTGCAATCAAGAGTCTTTGTTTTAGGACTTCAGAGACATCCACAGTGAGTTTTATTCCCCCTTCTCTCCTAGGATCCCAGTGTGACTCCTTTCTAGTGAGTGTAACTCACAAAGGAAATGGTGAAAAGAACTCCTTGGTAGCTTCAGGTCCCTTAAAAAGTAGAGATCATTGTACATTCAAAATGAGCTCAGGGATCAATTGCTTAAAGATCAGGATCTCTCTTCTGCAATTCATTTTCCTTTCACAGGGAGAAATTGGAACCTGATCTCTGCCCCACCCAGATCATACTGGAAGCCCAAGAAGATTTATACACCTGCCTATTAGGGATCCTGCTATTTACTCTTTAGGTACATTATCTCTTGGTGTGTCATAAAATCATAAAGTGACATACACACATTCCTAGACAGAACAATCACACACCTATGTGGAATGGGAGGTCTGTGAGGAGGGAGAATGAATTTCCCTATTTCAAATCAGTTTCTCCCATTATGCATTTAGAGATTTGTTTTTATTTTATTTATTTATTTTGTCAAGCATGTATTTTATGACAGAACTTTCACCAACCATTTTCTGATTCCATACACTTTTTTTTTCCCAATGAGAAAGATATTTGTCATCTCCAAGAGAAAACAGGCCTTTCCCTGAATTCAGAACATTTTCCCCCATCTCATCTCAGTGGCCCAAATGATCAAATTGGAGTTGATAGTAAAATCCTGGCCTGGGGGAGCTCCGGGATTTATTTGGCCAATTTTCACAGGGACAAAAGAAAGATCGGGGAGGAAACGCCAGTTGAGAATCTCATAGCGAGGAGAGTCCAGTCCATTTTCTGAGAAGGAGATTTCACCTCTAGCACTGCTGTTGAACTGGACCTTCCTCAAATAGGGAAGAAGCTGAAAGAAAAAGAAACCACATCTTTCTCCTTCTGTCATCATCATCGTCTTCATTTAACGACCCCATAATACCTTGACGGTGGAGTCTGAAAAATTGAATGGAGCTAGCAGAATGTTTTACTGGCCGGATGCCTTTCCTGACACCAATGTGGAGCTTTGTTCAGCAGATATATTCTCAGTGTGCTCAGAGAGAGAAACATCTGCCTCTACCTAGGATCGAACTCACAGCCTCCTGATTGTGAGGCGACAGCACCGCCTCTAGGCCATTGCACCACTCCATATTTCTCCTTCTGTCCTGGCCGCTTTTTACAGAGGCACCGTTGAGAGCATTAAAACAACCCGCATCACCATTTGGTTTGGTGGCAGCAGGGGCTCAGATAGAAGGTCCATATGGAGATTTTAATCAATAGTTCAAAAATACACATTTATTTATTTATTTATTTGTTTAAATTTCTATACCGCCCTTCTCCAATGTAGGACTCAGGGCGGTGAACAGCCAAAGTAAAAACAAGACATACATACAAAGCATACAAAATCTAAAACTGTTTAAAATAATTAAATAATTTTGGCCGTAATTAAAACATTCCAATTTAAAATCCGTTTAAAATTGGCTCAAGCCAGCCCAGCTAGTTGAAATAAATGGGTTTTCAGGGCCCGACGAAAAATCCGGAGGTCTGTTATTGTACGTAGCTCTGGGGGGAGGTTGTTCCAGAGGGCGGGCGCCGCCACAGAGAAGGCTCTTCCCCTGGGGGTCGCCAGCCGACATTGTCTGGTGGACGGCACCCTGAGGAGGCCCACTCTGTGGGAGCGTACTGGCCGGTGGGAGGCTATTGGTGGCAGAAGGCGGTCTCGTAAGTACCCCGGCCCTAAGCCATGGAGCGCTTTAAAGGTGGTCACCAACACCTTGAAGCGCACCCGGAAGACCACCGGGAGCCAGTGCAGCTCGCGCAGGAGAGGTGTCACGTGGGAGCGCCTCGTTGCCCCCAAAATCCCCCGCGCGGCCGCGTTCTGGACCAGCTGGAGCCTCCGGGTGCACCCCAGGGGGAGCCCCATGTAGAGAGCGTTGCAGTAGTCCAGGCGGGAAGTGACGAGTGCCTGAGTGACTGTGCGTAGGGAGTCCCGATCTAGAAAGGGGCGCAACTGGCGTATCAGGCGGACCTGATAAAAAGCCCCCCTGGCCACGGCCGCCAAATGATCTTCTAACGACAGCCGTGCATCCAGGAGGACGCCCAAGTTACGAGCCCTCTCCGTGGGGGCGAGTGATTCGCCCCCAATAGCCAGCGATGGTGTCAGCTGGCTATATCGGGACGCCACAGCCACTCGGTCTTGGAGGGGTTGAGTTGGAGCCTGTTTCTCCCCATCCAGGCCCGCACGGCCTCCAGGCACTGGGACATCACTTTAAGGGCATCATTGGGGTGGCTTGGGGTGGAGATGTACAGCTGGGTGTCATCAGCGTACTGATGGAACTCCACCCCGAAGCCACGGATGATCTCACCCAGTGGCTTTACATAAATGTTGAACAGAAGGGGCGAGAGGACCGACCCTTGTGGCACCCCACAAGCAAGGTGCCTCGGGGTCGACCGCTGCCCCCCTGTCAACACAGATTGCGACCGGTCAGAGAGGTAGGAGGAGAACCACCGCAAAACGGTGCCTCCCACCCCCAACCCCGCCAACCGGTGCAACATGATACCATGGTCGATGGTATCAAAAGCCGCTGAGAGGTCTAACAGGACCAGGATAGAGGAGCAACCCCTATCCCGGGCCCTCCAGAGATCATCCACCAATGCGACCAATGCCGTTTCCGTGCTGTGCCCAGGCCGGAAGCCGGACTGGAGCGGGTCTAGATAGACAGCTTCATCCAGGTACCGGGGAAGCTGTTGCGCCCCCACACTCTCAACAACCTTCGCAATGAAGCGAAGGTTGGAGACTGGACGATAGTTAGCCAAAACAGCCGGATCCAGAGAAGGCTTGTTGAGGAGGGGCCTCACCACCGCTTCTTTCAAAGCGGCCGGCAGGACCCCCTCACCCAAAGAAGCGTTAACAATCTTCTGGAGCCAGCCTCGTGTCACCTCCCGGGAAGCCAGTACCAACCAGGAGGGACACGGGTCCAATAAACATGTGGTCGCGTTCAGCCGTCCCAGGACCCTGTCCATGTCCTCGGGAGCCACAGGATCGAACTCCCCCCAGATAACACTCTCAAGACCTGTCTCAGTCATCCCGTCTGGACATACCCAGTCAGAGGCCAGCCCTTCCCGAATCTGAGCGATTTTGTCATACAGATACTGCACAAAATCCTCAGCTCGACCCTGCAAGGGGTCATCCTGCACTTCCAGATGGAGGAGGGAGCGGGTCACCCTAAACAGGGCGGCTGGGCGATTATCTGATGACGCGATAAGAGCGGCAAAATAGCTAGTTTTCGCCGCTTTTATCGCCACTAGGTAGGTCTTAATATGAGACCTCACCAGTGTTCGGTCAGGTTCGGAGCGGCTGGTCCTCCAACTACTCTCCAGGCGTCTTTTCCGGCGCTTCATCTCCCTAAGCTCCTCGGAAAACCAAGGAGCTAGGTGAGTTCGGTGCCGGGTCAGAGGCCGCAAAGGCACGACTCGGTCCAAGGCCCCGGCAGCCGCACTATCCCAGGCGGCCACCAGGTCTTCAGCCGAGTCATGAGCCAGAATCTCAGGAAATGGCCCAAGCTCCATCTGGAACCTATCAGGGTCCATCAGGCGCCTGGGGCGGAACCACCTGGTCGGTCCCGCCTCCCTGCGGCAGGGTGCAGCGGTTAGAAAGTCCAGTCGAAGGAGCGAGTGGTCAGACCATGACAAGGGTTCGATGGCTATACCCCCTATATCGAGGCCACTCAACCACTGACCAGAGACAAAAACTAAGTCCAGAGTGTGTCCTCCTGTGTGAGTGGGGTCATGAATTAACTGAGTAAGGTCCATGGCCGTCATGGAAGCCATGAACTCTCGAGCCACCTCAGACGTCTCACCGATAGATGGCAGGTTGAAATCCCCCATGATGGCAAGTCTGGGGGTGTCCACCGCCACCTCGGCTATAACGTTAAGGAGCTCGGGCAGGGCCGTTGCCACGTGGCAGGGAGCCAGGTACGTGACCAACAGGCCCATCTGTACTCCACGACCCCACTTCACAAAGAGGGACTCACATCCGGCTATCTGTGGAACAGTGGTCTCCCTTGGATCCAGACCTTCCTTTATAATAACCGCCACACCCCCGCCCCTGCCCTGAGCCCTCGGCTGATGAAATGCACGGAAGCCGGGTGGGCATATATCCACGAGGGGGACTCCCCCCTCCTGGCCCAACCAGGTCTCCGTAATGCCCGCCAGGTCCGCCTCCCCCTCCTGAATAAGATCGTGAATGAGGGGGGCTTTATTAACAACGGACCTGGCGTTGCACAACATCAGCCGGAGGCTCTGGCCCTGAGAATCTGGACAACCTGGGGAACAAGAAAAGCATTGGGGACCGGAATGCGCAATCGCTCTGAGATAGCGAGTGCGCATTCCCCGCACATGATATGGTCCCCAGCTTCTGCCATATCTGCCCCTCCCACTCACTATGCTGATGAAACAGCCCTCTTCAAATCGAACTCCAACCCCCTCCCCGACCTCCGGTTCTACGTCCCTAATGTCGCAGCCCTTCGCTAAGGCTGGTCTTGAACCCGGTGGATTTCCCCCAGAACCCACCCTAATCCCCCCCGAGCCCCTTAAAATTTTTGTTAAAAACTCACTAAAAAACCCACTTAAAAAACCCCTCAAACTCTTCTTAGCCGCATGCCATCTCTCGGGGCTCCAACGCCCGTCATCAAGATAGGCCCTCGATAACGAAGAGGGCCAGACCTGCGAGAGGGGGGCAAACCTTCCACTCTAAGCATCTGTGGACCGGATAGAAAGTCTGAGAGTTTACCTGCCATGACCGGATTTTGGAGACCCTCTTTCCAAGCCTCATCATGGTTGGTCGCCCTCCTGATCCATGCATTGCATATAAAGCGTGTGCCACAGCATGAATGGCATGGTAGATATTGTAACTTTTTCCCGTCATGGTTGTTTCGAAGATGTAAGAAGGTACGTTTTGTAATTTTTCCTTTCCCGAGCATGGTTTTTTCCCCTTTTGAGAGATCTTTCCTGGTTTCTGGACTGCGCAATCAAAGACCTTTCCCCACCATAGTGGCAGAAAAATATCCCCTTGTGGGTTGAAAGGGTCCAAAGTCAGAAGGAAATGGGCGAATTCCGAGAAATGACTGGTGTGGTCCCTAATATGCAAAGCCCCATGGAATTGCTTTACAATTTTCAGTGTCTCTTCGTATTCCATCTCACTGAGTTTCCAAAGGGAAGTTAAGATCCAAACTTTTTGAAATGTCGTCTTTTGAAATTCTTGATAAACATTCACAGCCATTGCAACATTTTCAACACCTTTGGAATCTCCGAACAGAATTATCACTTCAGCTTTAAGCCAACTGTTGAAAATACGAATGAAATGTCTGACTGTAACCATCATTTCCTCAGATTTGAATATTTCAGTGAAGGCCAGGCAGATCTCCTTCTCCTTCAGCATTGATCTGTCCCCGTACCCACACACACACCCACACAGCCAGTCGAGGGTTAAGGAAACACTTTGGAACGCACCCAGGTCTTATCTCCGACTTGGCAGCGATAGACACACCGTCTGCCAAGGGTCTTTATTTTCACAAACAGACAGATAAGATACGAACGTTCAAGAAAGTCCAAACAGAAATAATATTCCTCCCAGCAGTTCCGGATGAGGCTTTAGTGACTGTCCAAGGTTTTGCTTTGTTCGTCACAAAAGATCCTTGACCACCACCCTCTATTATATAGTCTCTGGGGTGTGGTCTCTGGGGTGTGGTCCAGTGACTCAGTTCTAATCCCTAGCATGCCTCCCCAGCTGCTGCAAACGTTTATCACGCCTTCGGAGGCGTGCGTCCAGGAATGATGTTTCATTATCACTTTGATTGGAATCAGCTGTCTCCTCTCCCTCGACCGGCACTTGAGACAATGCCAGAGGGGAGGGGCCTGGAGAGGGAGGCCTGGCTGACTCCTCTTCCTCATGCTCGGAGCACAGTCGTAGGGTCGGTGCGGGGGCAAGCGGTCCGCCTCCTTCTCGCTGAACACGTCGGCGAAGGGCGTCAGCTCCGGAGGCAAGGAGACGTTTGGGGCAGAGACGTCCTGGCCGGCGCAGGTGTGGCGAAGGTGGTCGACACACTGCAGGCTCGGGAACGAGATGGCGTTTCTCGACCACGCCACCTGAGGGTCGTGCGCCCGAAGCCAGGCCATCCCCAGGACCAAGGGAAAGTGCAGATCCGCCATTACGTAAAACTGGATCGCCTCCTCGTGGTTTCCAATGGCGAGGCACAAGGGCTGGGTAGCGGTTTTGATGGGTCCCGCCACGAGTTCCCGCCCATCTATAGTTTCGACCCTCAACGGAGGGTCCACTGGAACCAAGGGGACTTTGTAATGGGCCACAAAGGCCTGGTCCATAAAGTTCGTGGTGGCCCCCGAGTCCACCAGCGCGTGCGCCTGCAGCCCCTCCGACCGGTTAGCCAACAACACCCGGGTGTTCAAAATCAGGTGCCGAGGGGGCTCACAGTCCACAGCCGCCGACTCCGGCGGGGCATGGTCACGTGCCTGACCCAGAGTTTCCCCTAGGCCAGGCCTGGCCCGTTTCCCGGCTGGTCGCGTCGAGACTCCGGAACAGGCTTGAGCGGTCCACTCCGCTTCCCGGGACACGAGGCAGCAAAATGTCCCGCCTCGCCGCAATAGAGGCACAACCCCCCTTGACGTCTCCGCATCTGCTCCTGGGCCGTCAGTTGAGGTCTGGCTGCTCCGAGCTCCATGGGCTCCTCAGCCGTCGCCACAAAACGCTGTGCGGTCCGGAGCGCTGTCGGTGCGAAACGCGTGGGTGCCGACGCTGTCGGTGGTTCCGGAAGAGCCCGACGGGGCCGTCGCCGTTGCAGGCGGGCGTCGATGCGCAGGCATTGGGTCACCAGCACGTCGAGGGTCGGTGGCGCCTCCACACGAACCAGCTCATCCTGCATCTCGTCGGAAAGGCCGTCCTGGAAAGCGTCCATCAGCGCCACCTCATTCCAAGCCGAATCCTGGCCTAGCAGTCGGAACTCTGCAATATAGTCCTGCAGGGGGCGCTTGCCTTGGCGGAGGTCCTTGATGCGCCTCGCTGCCGTCTGCACCCGGAGGGGGTCCTCAAACATGGTGCGCAGGTGTTGTAAAAAGCCCTGAAAGTCCAGGAGCAAGGGGCTATCTTGCAACAACAGGGGCATGGCCCATCGGGCGGCAGTGCCAGAGAGGGAGCTGATAACAAATGCCACCCAAGCCCGGTCATCCGGAAAATCCTCCGGCCTCATCGCCATAAACAGTTGGCATTGTCCCAAGAAGGCCGGAAACATCTCCTGCTGCCCAGAAAACCGATCTGGCACATTCACTGGGCATCTCGGACGGGGAGGGGGAGGAGGGGGAGCTGCAGGAGCATTTCCCAAAGCAAGTTGGGCAGTTAGCTGTGCTACTTGCTGTTGCAGAAGCTGATTGGCCTCCAGCATCTGCTGTATCTGCTGCTGCAGCTGTTGGTCCATCGTGGGTTAACGATGGAGTATGGGGTGACGAACAAGATGATCTGTCCCCGTACCCACACACACACCCACACAGCCAGTCGAGGGTTAAGGAAACACTTTGGAACGCACCCAGGTCTTATCTCCGACTTGGCAGCGATAGACACACCGTCTGCCAAGGGTCTTTATTTTCACAAACAGACAGATAAGATACGAACGTTCAAGAAAGTCCAAACAGAAATAATATTCCTCCCAGCAGTTCCGGACGAGGCTTTAGTGACTGTCCAAGGTTTTGCTTTGTTCGTCACAAAAGATCCTTGACCACCACCCTCTATTATATAGTCTCTGGGGTGTGGTCTCTGGGGTGTGGTCCAGTGACTCAGTTCTAATCCCTAGCATGCCTCCCCAGCTGCTGCAAACGTTTATCACGCCTTCGGAGGCGTGCGTCCAGGAATGATGTTTCATTATCACTTTGATTGGAATCAGCTGTCTCCTCTCCCTCGACCGGCACTTGAGACAATGCCAGAGGGGAGGGGCCTGGAGAGGGAGGCCTGGCTGACTCCTCTTCCTCATGCTCGGAGCTTTCTTCCTCCGATGGGACAGGCTCAGAGGGCGGGGCCACAACAAGCATTGGCACCAGAGATGAGATGAAATGTTCTCCATACTCACTGTCAGAGGCAATAAGCCCAACCCAGTTCCATTGGAAATAGAGAAGAAGTTGGACTAAACCCTCACATTCGGGAAATTCCTTGGGATTAATCCGGAAGAAGGAAGGATAAACTCTTCTGTCTCCCTGAGGGAACTCAAAGCCAACACCAAGCTGGAGAAAGTGAGAATCCTCTTTAAGAGACAAAGTATAGTTTTATGGTGACTTTAGGGGCCCCCATTGTGTGGCTTATTGTCCCACCAGTCAGATTTACTCATTGTGAGTGGCAATCTACGTCTTCCTCCCTTCTTAGGAACAGCCACCGGTTACCTCTTTTGCCTGTTTTGTCATAGATCAGAAGTCAAGGGAACAAACCATCAACTCATAAAGAGAGTTTGAGAGGGTGAAGAATGCTAGGAACAAATTCCTTTTGGCACGTACAGCATTTCAGAATTATCTGCTTCTTTGGACTCATAGAAAACATATCTTGAGACATTAAATATAAAATTGAATTCATTGGATTCTCTCAGTCTCACACTCCTGATGTACCCTTCCCCAAAAGACCTTTGCTTTTGTCATTGGGTCTTGTAACAGTAACAGAGTTGGAAGGGACCTTGGAGGTCATCTAGTCCAACCCCCTGCTCACGCAGGAGACCTATACTAGGGATTCGAACCGCCGAACTGCCAACATTTCTGATCAGCATCTTAGCCACTGAGCCACCTAGCCAGGCTGGTTTTTGTGTGCATTTCTGTTGTTTGTCTACTCCATAACTTCAACCAAAGGAGTCTCCTTACCTGTGGGACCTTGAAGATGCTGAAGATGGAGGCGATGAGCCTTGAGGATTTGGGGTCGAGACCTCCAATGACAGAGAGCAGAGGGTCCTGCGTGTCACATTTGTAGCCTGGAACCATTCGGTCTCGGGTGGAGAGCAGGGCGAGGCTGAGTAAGGAAATCTTCGTCTCAATCTGGTAATTTTCATAGATGTGGAAGCCAAGGGTGATGTTGGGCAGGAGAACCAGATCCTTGTTGACCTGTCTGACTGCAAAGACCAAGGCCTTGAAGTGCTGGTAATTCTTGGGTATTAATCTAGAGTGAGAAAAGCATTGGGGACCCTTAGAGGAAAGCTCATGAATTCTGGAAGAGTTTGCCTTCCCTTTGTTCTTCTTCTTCTTCATGAAACTAATCATGGAGAGAAGCAACTTAGAACTAGGGAGGAATTTCCAAGATCATGTGAAGTGTTAATATCACTCTGTAATGCCTTGGTAAGGCCACACTTGGAATATTGCATTCAGTTTTGGTCACCACGATGTAAGAAAGATGTGGAGACTCTAGAAAGAGTGCAGAGAAGAGCCACAAAGAGGATTAGGGGACTGGAGGCTAAAACATATGAAGAACAGTTGCAGGAACTGGGTATGTCTAGTTTAATGAAGAGAAGGACTAGGGAAGACAAAATAGTAGTCTTCCAATATCTCAGAGGCTGCCCCAAAGAAGAGGGAGTCAAGCTATTCTCCAAAGCACCTGAAGGTAGGACAAGAAGCAATGGGTGGAAACTAATCAAGGAGAGAAGCAATTTAGAACTAAGGAGAAATTTCCTGATAGTTAGAACAATTAATCAGTGGAACAACTTACCTCCAGAAGTTGTGAATGCTCCAACCCTGGAAGTTTTTAAGAAGATGTTGGATAACCATTTGTCTGAAGTGGTGTAGGGTTTCCTGCCTAAGCAGGGGGTTGGAGTAGAAGACCTCCAAGGTCCCTTCCAACTCTGCTATTCTAAATTTGAAAAGTGTTGTGAGAAAGGAGAAAAGCTCTCCACACCATGGACCATTTTAAACCCTTCTATGGCTCCTCCCTTCTTCTCTTCCCTCCAGTGGCTGCAATCCTTCCCCATTGCTCTTCTAGCAGCCTAATCCATTTGGTTGAGCAGATGCTTCTGGTCTGATCACCATTGCTGAGCACCAGACTCCAGTGGGAAAGTCAAAGCATCGATTTACTTCTGGTCATTATTCACAAGAAATGCTGATTTTATTTTTGGTTTTTTACAGTAGACCTCTCTGGAAAGGACAGAATATTTCTTTGAGTTTCTCTCCGAATTAATATTAATATCTCAAAATCTTTCCTAAGCCAGCTCGGTTTGTTACATGTTGTTCCTCCTCACTTTATATAAACTTTCATCATCTTTCTGATCAAGAGTTCTGAACGATTGTGGAGTACGTCCCTTCGTGAATAACACTGATTGCAAAACTGAATTTTTACCCCACACTCTAAAAGGGCTGAATTCTGAGTTTTCCGACTTTTGACTTTCAGTCCAAATTAATATTATTCATAATTCATAAGTGTATTTGTCAAGCATATATAAGATAACAGGTAAAAGTATAAGCATAATTTGAATACATGAAAAGAGTAAGTAAAAAGGAATATTTATTTATTATTTATTTGTTTTATTTATTAAATTTATATACCGCCCTATTCCTAAGGGACTCAGGGCGGTGAACAGCGAACGATAAAAATACATGTAATACAAACGTTAATAATAATAAAAAAAACCAATTAAAATATACTAAACATTCTGGTCCTAGATAATTCAAGACATCCCAGTTTAAAATAAAATCAAAAAGTAATATAAAGGGAAAGTTAGGCCAGGCCGGCCTGCTGAAACAGGAATGTTTTGAGGGCACGGCGGAAATATTAGGACAGGGACGGTAGGGACGCTGGTGCACATTATTATAAATTATTGATTTATTATAATAAATCTCTTCTCTAGACATGGCTTCTAGTGTGTCGTCTCTCCTTAAATTTCGTTGCTTATCATCTTCCTGATGAAGAAGTTCTGGAACGTTTGATAATTCCATCCAATCTACGAGCCTGGTTCTTTATTAAGAAAAACAGAAAGATTTCAACTACACTCTGGCATTGCAAATATCACTCGAGCAACTATTCAGAAATGTGTCCCTAAATCCAAAGCAAAGCAAACAATGATTTACATCTTTCCCCTCTGGGTGAAACTTACGAAGTATAAACAGGAAGCCGTAATGGGTCGTTTTGAAAGTCTGGTTTCCTGAAAGGAACAAAGGTTTGCAGATGCAGATTCCCACCAATAATGAGATCACCATGCCTGTAATAGTATCTGTGAATGCTGGGATGTTTCTTCAAGACACAAGTAGTCTGTATCCTCTTAGCAGTAACTGGAGGCAGGGGCCAGAAGAGCAGCAGCAGGAGGAGGAGGAGGAGAGGCAGCCCAGCCATTCTTAGAATAGAGTAACAGAGTTGGAAGGGACCTTGGAGGTCTTCTAGTCCAACCCCCTGCTTAGGCAGGAAACCTTCCCTCTTCTCACCTTCCCTCCTAGATCAGAACTCAAGGTTTATGGAGAAGCTGAGTGGCAGGTAGCACTTCGAATCTCAGCACAGCTTCAGCAGAAAAGAGACAGGCCGTGCCATCTGGATGTCTCCAGGGCAACTTTATTCCAGCCATGCTTTTTCCTACCTGTGCTCGGACTCTAACCAAAGAGAGAACTGAGGGCAGCTGAGTCTCACCAAAAAAAGTAGCTAGTCCTTTGCAAGATACGGTAAGCTGACATGTCCTTTCCCCTCCCCTTGGAATAGCCAGAGCATATTTTTTAACACAGATTTTCTTTTGGAAGTATTTTGTGGGTAATTCCCACAAGGGGATACACTCAGAATTATACTTTATTATGATAATTGCAAGGGAAAGCAACTGTCCTATCCACTTAGCACTGGATTTGGTTTGCACACCAGAAGGGGAAAAAACATCTTTGTGTCTCTTGTTGTGAATCCACAGTTCGTACAGATTTTGGAGTCAAGGTGAAGTTGGGTGTTTGACCTCCACGACCTCCATACACAAAATGGAGTTTGGCCTGTGCCATACATGGAATCAGGATGAAGGACCCAAAGCAAACAACCCAAATGTCAACTCACGAAGATTTCCTGACCTGCTCCTGAGTTGCCATAGGCAGTGGGATGGGGAATCGAGCCTTGCAGCTGCATCGAGGAATTTACACCTCAAGTCAAAACAAAGCATATCCTAGCCGGCCAAAGTTAAGGCCATCTCCTAATAAACAGCTGGATTTTTCTTGAAACTTTGCTTGAGGCTCCTGTAGTGGGACCTAACCTGACACCGGACTCACTGCAGTGATTTATTAGAAAGTACTTAATGCAAAGATCTCCACCAAAAGAATAATGGGAGACACACCCCTGCAGATTAAATGCACTCCTATTTATGCATTTCAGAAAGGAGGCCACAAATGATGCTTGGATACATATTCCTAAGAAATGACATCATAGCTCTCAGGCAGAGGTGGGTTTCAGCAGGTTCTGACCAGTTCTGGAGAACCGGAGGCGGAAATTTTGAGTAGTTCGGAGAACTGGTAGTAAAAATTCTGACTGGCCCCGCCCCCATCTATTCTCTGCCTCCCGAGTCCCAGCTGATCAGGAGGGAATGGAGATTTTACAGTATCCTTCCCCTGCCATGCCCACCAAGCCACTCCCACCAAGCCACACCCACAGAACTGGTAGTAAAAAATTTTGAAACCCACCACTGCTCTCAGGTGACTTCCTGTCCTTCTGTTACTGTCTTCCAGGAAGAACTGTTATCTTAATAGAAACAAACCTCTCAGTTATGTTGCCACAGAAATGTTGATAAAGCTTAAGTGAGAAGTAGGCATTTCAAGGTTGCCCCAATTTGCACACATTCCCTCCATCTTTCAATTTTCCTAACATCTACATGTTCTCCATACACAAGATGCAATTTGGCTTATGCCATAGTTTTTTAATATAGTATGAATGCTAATGGGTTATGGTGGCACGTGACAAACAAGTTGTACAATAGAAAGCGCTAGCAGTAACACCAAACCTTCGATGGGATAAATGATTTAGAATAGAATAGATTAGAATAACAGAGTTGGAAGGGACTGTAGGAAGTTAGCACTCACCCCCCCTCTAAAAGAATGAAATATTCTGGGAAATATTAAAAAGGCAGAATGTTATATTTCCCTGGATGAGAAAAGGAGAAACATATTTTTAAAGACAATGAAGCTTCCTGCAGCTCCCTGCCTCCCCCTCAGCTCCAGGGTGATGGGATTAAGACATGGCTCTCACGACATGATAGGATTAGCCCTCTACCCATCTCACCACATGGCACCTGGGAAGATTACATCACCCAGCAAGGCTCAACCAAGCCTGGGACATAATCAGCCCACAGTTAGCTAAGACCCCCACCCCCTGGGAGTCTGACAGCCAATCAGAGCACATTTCTTACACAGGAACAGGAAGGAAGTTCAAAGCCCAACAGAGGGTATAAATCTCTCTCTATCTCTCTCTCTCTCTGTTTCCAGTGTCTTTCTCCCCCCCTTGGAACTGAACCCAGATGGACATTTCTTCCAACAGAACCTTGGAGGTCATCTAGTCCAACCCCCTGCCCAACTGGAGACCGTACACCATTTCTGACACCTGGATGTCAGTCTGTTAGAAATAGAATAACAGAGTTGGAAGGGACCTTGGAGGTCTTCTAGTCCAACCCCCTGGCCAGGCAGGAAAGGCCTCCAGTTCTGGGGCACCCACAATCTCCAAAGGCAATTTGTTCCACTGGTTCATTGTTCTCACTGTTTAATTGTTCCATTCAACTTCCTTCTTCATAACAATTGCCAAAAATATTAAGAATAGCAGGAGTAGGGAATATCCATCAATATCCATTTCACGTGATCTTATTCATTAATCTCAGGGGCTGCCACAAAGAAGAGGGAGTCAAACTATTCTTCAAAGCACCTGAGGGTAGAAGAAGAAGCAATGGGAGGAAACTAATCCAGGAGAGAAGCAATATAGAACTAAGGAGAAATTTCCTGACAGTTAGAACAATTAATCAGTGGAACCACTTCCCTCCAGAGGTTCTGAATGCTCCAACACTGGAAGTTTTTAAGAAGATGTTGGATAACCATTTGTCTGAAGTGGTGTAGGGTTTCCTGCCTGGGCAGGGGGTTGGACTAGAAGATCTCCAAGGTCCCTTCCAACTCTGCTATTCTATTCTATTCTATTCTATTCTATTCTATTCTATTCTATTCTATTCTATTCTATTCTATTCTATTCTATTCTATTCTATTCTATTATTCTAATAATTTTTCTCTGGTAAATTAATAAAGAATAAAACAATGTAGTTCATTTAATTAAAAAAAACCTCTAATAATCAATTGAAACAAAAAGTCAGTAGGGAATTCAGCAAAGCCTCGGGAACCAATGGAAAGGAACAAGCTTAAAAATGCTGATAGTGAAACAAACCCAACTGTAAGATCTTGCCTCTCCAAACTCCCCAAGAAAGCAGGACTCTTGAAGTTGTCCCCAAAGGAGCTTTTATTGAAAGGCTTGTGATAGCAAGAGGTCTAGGCAGGAACTAATTTTCCCACTTAAAAACAGCAATTTAAAGCAGTGCAAACAAAACCCCTCCCACAGCACAGCACTGCAGGAAACAGAAACTTCCTGTAGAGATCCCTCCAATCTTCCTCCCTCCCACCAGAATGCCAGCCTCCCAATAGAAAGATATGGGACCTGACACCGACATATTCTTAAATATGCTTTTGATTAAAATTAATTGTGAGATGTAAATGCCTTATTCCCTAATGTGTAAATAATGTATATATGGGACATCGGGGGTTAACTTATTCTTTGGTTCCTAATGTATTCATAATTCACCACTCCCATTCTTGGCTCCACCCCTTGTATATATAAGGAGCCACCTTCACCATTTTCCTTGCTTCTATCTGTGAATATTCAGTGAATATAGAATGCCTGTTATAATTAAAGAGAAATATATTTAAACCTCTAACTCTTATTATCATTATTGAGTCTGATCCTGAAAATATTGCAACAATCTGGTAGCAGAGGATGGTTAATTGACTCAATAAATACTTAAAGATGTCTAAGAAAGATAGGCCCAACACCAGGGCCTACAGCAAAGAAATAGAAACTGAACAAGAAATAATCAACGAATCCACAAACGCGATTTCGAGAGAATCCGAAGAATACACCACTGAAGAAGAAGAACTAATAAATGAAAATAATGACCAGGAGGAAATCGAAATAGAAAATAACGAACTCAGGTCAGAGATATTAAAACTATTAAAAAGCCAGAAGAATGATGAAAGCCTCATCGCGAATCTCCAAGAAATGCTGAAAAACAGCGGAGCAGCGAGAGAGAAAAACATTGCTAAAGAGAAACCCAAAGACCAAAAAACTGTGAGTGATATGACTACAGAGAAAGTCGTTATGAAAAAGAAAAGATGTGATCCCGCGCGAAATTTTGAATGGCAGCCATCTTGGTTCCAACAAGCCTCCAAAGTGAGCAAAGCAGAGCCAATCAAAATGCTCAGTTCAAAATTTCTGGCGCGAAAAACGTTATCAGACAACGAAAGCGAAAAGGAAGATTCAAACTCTTCAGAAGAACCAGAATCAGAAAGCGAAGACGACTTAACGAAATCCCAAGTAAAGTCAGCAATGAAGACGCTTTTTGCTGCATTTGGGCCAAAATTAAAAATTTCCAAAGCGACAACGAAGAAGCTAGAGAACAAGCCGATACCTCAAGACCTGCACGCTCCCATCCTGACTTCGAGAGCGACGACGCCCGAGCCCAGAGAGCCATGTCGATTCCGCCCTACACCGCAGACCGGATCAAGTACCAACGCACACAAAAGAAAGAAAAGAGCAGTCGCCGCCATCAAAACTCCTAAAACCGAGCCAGAAACCGACTCGTCTGAAGAGGAGCGGAGCGAGCGAGCTGCAATGGAGAGAACCTTCCACGACGACGCCAAAGAAGAAATGAGCAACGTGCATGTGCGAAACTACGTAGACGGTCCGGAAAGACTTGAACTGGCCAGAGAACCGCGCAGACTCGTTGCGAGCATCCCCATGCCGTTTTGCAATTTCCTGCACTTGCGAGACCACGGACTACCTCAGGTTGTAAGTAATGGACAAAATAATGTGGGAAACTTACCCAGTGACTTCCCAAAACTTAGAGTTGATGGCATTAATTTGCAAGAATGGTATCAACAGCTCCAGATTGTCTTTATGAAAGAAAATTTACTATTCTTTATCACTAGTCCTCCAAGAAGACCTTGGACTTTAAAAATAGATTGTTTACATCATAGAGCATTTTTCTTAATAATATCTAGCGTGTCTCCTGCAATGTATCATAGCATCAAACCAAACCTAACTGTTTCAGAAATAATTCAATGCATGTTTAATCTGTTTCACAGCGATAGTGTAGCTACCACTACAAGAATGTCTAAGGATTTCTTTTCTTCCAGAGTAAAACCAGGGGTTTCCATAAGTGAGCATTTGATATCTCTAAACAAAATAAGAGCTGAGCTGCATTTGAGGGGGGAAGTGATTACAGATCAAACAATGAAAAGTGTTATTATCAATTCACTTGATTCATCATGGGATAGTTTTATGTCACACTTAGACACCATCAATCTAGGATATTTATCCATAGAAAGTCTATCTAACAAATTGATAGCAGAAGACAATTCAAGAAAAAATCGTTCCAACAATCACACAGAACACAAATCTTTTAGGAAGGTAGCTTTCCAGGAAAAATACAATGAAGCTTTTAAATGCCATAATTGTGGGTCCAGGGAACACAATAGAAGAGACTGTCCCAAAATCTCAAAGGAGAGACATAGGTCAGAGTATAGGAGCAAATACAATTATAGACAGTCTTCCACAGATAGACATAAATATAGAAGCCCACCAAATTACAGAGATAGTAGAGGGGGTAGAGAAAATTCAAAAGAGAGAAAATCTGGTTCACTGAATGGACTAAATAAACAAGACAGCACTAAAACACAACAAAATGAGAACAATAATTGGCTTATTGATTCTGGGGCAACCAACCACACCACTAATAACAAAAATATATTGTCTTCATTTACAGAAGATAAATTTGTAATAAAGGTAGCTAATCAAGAAAAGGTTCAAGTATTAGGCAGAGGAAATGTGACCTTGCCTGGCCTAGGAAAAATAGAGGGGGTATTGTTAATTCCAGAAATACCTCATAACATACTAAGTGCCATAAAACTAAGCAGAGATTCTGACATCAATATAGTTTTCTCAAAGGGGAAAGCAACTTTAGAGAAGGACAAAACAAATGTAGGCACTGTGATGATTAAAGGAGGCCTACCCTATCTAATAACAAAAGAAAGATGGTTACATAACATTGATTCAAATATGGAAGATTGTATTGAGGCAGATGATGAAAATGTTAGTAACAGTGACAATGATGAATGTAAAATATCTCATGATCACGCAAATACACACAATGAGAAGAAACCAAGAATAGGTAAACCAATTCATGATGAGTGTGCTCACATCTTGCATAGGAAGTTAGGACATGCAAGTTTTCCTGTAGTACAAAAAATGACTGAACACGCAGAAGGTGTCAAAATAAAAAATTGTGAAAATTATTTGGAATGCTCAGTATGTAAATCCACTAAACTAAAAACTAGTCCCAGACCAAAAAAATCCAACAGATCAACTAACAAAATTTTTGACTTAGTACATATGGACCTAGTTGGTCCATTAACTCCATCAATCACTTATAGAAAACGTTACTTCCTAACAATAGTAGACGATTACAGTCGCTATGGTTTTGTTTACACATTAAAACGCAAGGATGAAACCTTTCAGAAATTTAAGGAATTCTACAAACGCATAGAAACACAACATAATATCAGAATAAAACAAATTATGACAGATAGGGGATGTGAATTCATGTCTAAAGAATTCTCCCAATGGTTAAAGGATAGAGGAATGCTACATTTCACGTCTAGTCCATTTTCTGCGTTCCAAAACGGGATTGCAGAGAGAAAGAATTCCACACTACAAACCATGATTAGGTGCACATTAGAGGATGCTGGTTTAGGCAAACAATTTTGGTCAGAGGCCTTACATTATTCAAATTACACTCAAAATAGAACCTGGTCCAGTATTGTGAATAAAACACCATATGAGGTGATGTATAATAGGAAACCCAAATTAGCACACATGCACATATTTGGAGTCACTGCAGACGTACACATACCTAAGCAGTTGAGAAGAAAGGGAGAAAACGTATCCAGAAGATTAAGATTTATGGGATATGAAACTGGCACCAAAGGGTACAGATTCATTGATAATAATAACAAATTTATAGTCTCCAGAACAGCTGTGTTCCATGAACAGGCCAATTGGTCTAAATTACATCTTAATGAAATATTTCCAAATAAATGCAAAGATACAAAATCTTGTGAGGAAGGGACAATAGAAAATCAAAATATCAACAAAAATAAAAACAAAACCAAAACTTGGACAAATAGTCAGCACAAAATAAAGACAGACACATTAACAAAAAAGGAAGCAAGATATTTGCATGATAACCATAGCAAACCCGAAAGAGCTATTAGAAACAATAGAAATCAAGTACCAAATAAATACAGAGATTACATAATGCATATGGATGGTGAACAAATGACACCTAATACATATGAGGAAGTATTAAAACTCCCTCGTGAAGAAAAGGAAAAATGGGAACTAGCTATGAAAAAAGAGATGGAAAGTTTGCAAGGATTAAATGTGTTTACACCTGCGATTGCACCTAAAGATAAAACGATTATAGGTACCAGGTGGATTTATAAAATTAAGAATCTAGAAGGAGGCAATACTCTATACAAAGCTAGATTGGTTGCACAAGGTTATGCACAAAAATATCCGGAGGATTACACTGACACATACTCCCCCACAGTGAGAACAGAGAGTGTTAAAACAGCTCTAGTAGTGGCATCTGCACTCAATCTTGATGTATTTCAATATGACATACAGACTGCGTATTTACACGCAAAACTAGATAAGGAAATATATGTAAGAGCACCACACAGTCAATACACTAATAAGAATGAAATTTGGCTATTGAACAAGAGTCTATACGGATTAAAGCAATCTGGCAAAAGATGGTACGATTGCTTGGTAAAAGTACTTAAGACCATGGATTTCAACGCTACCACTGCTGATAACTGTTTCTTTGTAAAAAAGAGTGATGATCATATTGAATTTGTATTAATTTATGTAGATGATATTTTATATATAGGAAAACACAAGGAGAGAAGAGAAACCTTTGTAAATAAGCTAAACGAACATTTCTCGTTGAAATCTCTAGGTAAAGTAAACAAATACCTTGGTGTACAAATTAACAAAACTAGAAGGGGATTCAAACTTACTCAGAAAGATAAAATCATTGAACTTCTGAACAAATGCAATTTAAACAATGCCAAACCCTGTGACACTCCTATGCAAACTGATTTCCTTAGAAACACTGATGAATCTTCCCCTGAATTCAAGGATAATACATTTTATAGATCAGTCATAGGTTCACTTCTTTATATATCTAATTGGACCAGGCCAGATATTGCATTACCACTCAACTTATTGTCAAGATATGTTAGCAAACCAACAATGTATCATTGGGAAGCAGTCAAAAGAATTCTAAGATATCTGAAAAGTACATTAGACTTTTGCTTAGTATTAGAACCTAGTAATGGTAAAGAACCAAAACTTACATGTTACGCAGATGCGGATTGGGCTGGAGATATATCATGCAGAAAGAGCACTTCTGGTTATATTTTTCTATTAAATGACTGTCCAGTTTACTGGTACACTGGTAAACAAGAACTGGTAGCCACTTCGACCACAGAAGCGGAATATGTTTGTTTGTCCAAAGCTGCAAATAACCTTGTATGGTTTAATGATTTGATTTCAGATGTTTGGAAAAAACCTGTTTTGCCTTTTGTTATGCATGAAGATAATAAAGCAGCCATTGAAATATCCAGATCCGATGCCATTGGACAAAGGTCCAGGCATATAGATATAAAATTTAAGCATGTGAGACAATTGTCTCAAGATGGATTTATCAAAGCAGTGCATTGTGATACCTCTGAACAATTAGCTGACATATTGACGAAGCCTTTACCTTCTAAACAGCACAAATATTTAACATCAAAATTATATGTCTTATATTGTCCTGAATCTGAATGTAATTGGTGTTGTATAGCGAACCGGCATTTAGAGGGGGATTTGTGAGATGTAAATGCCTTATTCCCTAATGTGTAAATAATGTATATATGGGACATCGGGGGTTAACTTATTCTTTGGTTCCTAATGTATTCATAATTCACCACTCCCATTCTTGGCTCCACCCCTTGTATATATAAGGAGCCACCTTCACCATTTTCCTTGCTTCTATCTGTGAATATTCAGTGAATATAGAATGCCTGTTATAATTAAAGAGAAATATATTTAAACCTCTAACTCTTATTATCATTATTGAGTCTGATCCTGAAAATATTGCAACATTAATAAAGTGAGAAACTGTCATTTTGGAAACTAATATCCAAGGATATAATGTCATTGTTTATTATCAAATTGATCTTTGGATCTTTGGGACAACTAACATTAATGAAAAAAATTGGGTATTCATTGCAGATTAACAGACACTCTGTGATTACTCACATCACTTGATTTCCAATTGTTTAATGGAAAAGGTCATCTCTCCGTTCCTTACTTTTTTTATAAATAAGATCAAATTGAAAAATATCCCAAATCAAAATAAAGTATCCCTATCCCTGCATAAAGGCATTTTAATGGGTTTTTATGTTGTGATTTTAAATGTTGTAAACCAGCTGGAGTTACCTGTGTGGAAATTAGGTGGCAATATAAATTGTTTCATAAATAAATAATATGATCAGAGAACCTTGTGCCTCATTATATTTTCCCTACAATTCAGATTGGGTTTAAATAGGATAATATAACATTTGGGGAGAAAGATGCAAGCCAAGAGACCAGCCCCAGAGGCCAAGATGGAGAAGATCTCCACGGCCACCATGGACTTCCCTTTGGTGCTCAGGTAGGTGGGGAGGAAGGAGATCCAAACACTGCAAAAGATCAGCATGCTGAAAGTAATGAATTTGGCTTCATTAAAGCTGTCAGGCAATTTCCTAGCCAGAAAGACCACCGTGAAACAGACAAGGGCCAGGAAACTCAAGTAGGCGAGGACAGCATAAAACATCAAAGCTGAGCCTTCATTACATTCCAAGATGGCCTCTCCTACCAAGGAGTGGAAGTCCATGTTGGAAAATGGGGGAGAGGTTACCAGCCAGGTGGCACAAAGAACTGCTTGTACCAGGGGACAGGCTAAGACAATGGAAGTGGTGAGTGGTTTTCCTAAGAGTTTCTTAGTCCTGTTCCCTGGTTTGGTGGCCATGAAGGCCAGAACCACCATGACAGTTTTTGCCAAGACAGAGGAAACTGCGAGGGAAAAGAGAATGGCAAAGGTAGTTTGTCGGAAGAGACAGGTGAGCTTCCCGGGTCGACCAATGAAGAGGAAGGAGCAGAGGAAGCAGAGCAGGAGGGAGACCAGGAGGATGTAGGTGAGATCTCGGTTGTTGGCCTTGACAATCGGTGTTTCATGATGCGTAAGGAAAATCACCAGGACTGCAGATGTGGTCACAGATAGAGAAAGAGTGAGAGACGCTAAAGAGTATCCAAGGGTGTTATTATAATCCATTATTATTATTATTATGTTTATTATTATTATTATGTGTTATCATAATCCATTATTATAAATTATTATGTTATTATAATCCATTAATTATAATATATAATTATATTATATTATATAATATAAGTATTATATTCTTAGCGCAGGCATTAACTGGGACTGATAATGGTGTTAACAAGAACCTTTATTAGTTAATTATTATTAATTAACTACTATTAATCTTCTCATCATTCCCATCACCCATCTCCTTCCACTTATGACTGTATGACTGTAACTTTGTTGCTTGTATCCTTACAATTTATATTGAGTGTTTCCTAATATGATTTGATTTCTTATTTGTACCCAATGACTATCATTAAGTGTTGTACCTTATGATTCTCGATGAACGTAACTTTTCTTTTATGTACACTGAGAGCATATGCACCAAGAAATGCACACTTGGCCAATACAAAATTCTATTTGATTCTATTCTATTAGTTACCACCCGTTGCTTCTTGTCCTACCCTCAAGGTGCTTTGGAGAATAGCTTGACTCCCTCTTCTTTGTGGCAACTCCTGAGATATTGGAAGACTGCTATCATGTCCCCCCTAGTCCTTCTTCTCATCAAACTAGACATGCCCACTTCCTGCAACCATTCTTCATATGTTTTAGCCTCCAGTCCCCTAAATTGTTTCCTTATGCCTCAATGGCAGGGTTGAAATGTGAAATTAATCAAATAAAGAGATTGAGCCCACTCCCTCCTTTCCAAGGTGCCTCAGTGCGGCTTCCCAGTTTGAGGTCTGGTATCATCTACATGCCGATGATACTCAATTGCACAAATGTTGATGGACCAAACAATGCAATCAATTTTTTTGGTCCTCGTGCTTGAAGAATAAGTATAAAAGAGGCAATAGGGTTACAGCATGTGTGAAGGCAAAGGTTTTTCCTTTCAGGTTTCCTTTGGGCAGTAGATGACTTCTTTATTCTTGAGTACAGTTTTTCTGAATAGTCAAAAGTTAGCAATTCTCACACCAATCCAGCTGTGCGGGAAGAAGGAGCTGATTAACCCCATAGCTGTCAATGTTTTTCGACCTTCTTCATTGTTGAAGTGCTAGAAAGTCAAAGTTCTATATCAGGGAGGAGATGCATGAATTGAAAAGTTCCAACTTCAGGTGGTCAGTTTCACTATGGACACAGGAGACCTTTGGCCATCTGGGCTAATAGAAAAGGGTTCGTGGTTTTGGGTGCTTCTCTCCTTACTCTGAAGCTTGCTTCTGGTCAGTGTGGGTTGGAGGAGAGAAACTGAGCCAAAATCCTTGGTTGTTTTTCTTTTTTAAAAAAATGGTTTATTGGTAATAAACCAATACAGGTTTATTATAATGTAAAATACAGCAAAAATAAAGATTAAAAATGGGGGGTCGGAGAGACTGGAGGATGGGGAAAAAAACCAGGAGAAAGAAAAGTTGTAACACTCAGTAAACTGCTAATACATTTATGGCTTCTCAATGGCCTTCAGCATCATTGACCCTGGTAGCCTTTTCCATCAGCTGAATGAAACGGGAGTGGGCAGCAGTGCATTGTGCTGGTTCCTTTCCCTTCCTACCAGTCCTTGGCCCCTAATAAGTGGGGTGTCTCAGGAAGATTCTCAGTCATCCAGGTAAACCCGTGAACCTGCAGATCCTACAGCACCTCTGAAGAGGTCTTGATCCTCCTGAGGACCGATGCAAGAGCAGCATTAAAAAATGGGGGGGCAGGTTAGAAGTGGAGGCCACATGTAACGACCCATCCAGGGGAAAAGATTTGGGAGCCACTACTCTGAATGAGACTCTGCCTGTATAAGTCATTGCCAAACCCTTATATATGCTTTGCTAGTATCCCATACATTTTGCAATGATGTATCTTCTTTTCTATTTTCTTTAAAGAAAAAAGTCAATTCTTTTTCCATCAATTGTATAAAGTCTTCCTCATTTAATAAACTTTGATTTAGTGTCCATCTCGTTCTTTTTCTCTGTCCTTTCCATATCGTCATTATTGGATTGTGGGCTGCCCATTTATTTGCTTCTATATCAATGTTATCTATCTTAGATATTAAATCTAGTGACATCCACATCATATCTATTCTAGACCATGACATATGTCTATTTGAATAAAATGTATATTGTTTCTCCTTTAAATTTCTTTTCCTCCGCGCATCCTGCTGGCTTAGTTCATCTATCATTATACAGGAAAAAGAAATAAACAGAATAGACAAGCTCAAGAGAATTTAGAGGAGAAATATAAGAAGTTAGAGAAAGAACTGCACAAGTTAAAAAATCCAAAAACCTACAGGATTTGACAAAACATAAATGGAATTTAATAGAAAATGAAGATTTGGCCAGGAAAATAAAAGCATCAAAACATATTTTTTTTGAAAACGCAGATAAACCAGGAAGATGGTTAGCATATTGGATGAAGAAGGAAAAAGAAGGGAAATTGATAAGCCAATTATCAGCCCAAAAGGGAAATGAGGAAAAGAAAAAAATAATTGAGGAATACTATAAGAAACTGTATAAAACAAAAACAGATACCAGAAGGAAAAGTAGAACAATATTTGGTAAAAGTAAAGACTCCTAAAATACTAGAAAAATTTAAAAAAGCACTGGAAGAAAGAATATCAATGATGGAATTGATGGAGGGAATTAAAAAACAGAAAAATGGAAAAGCCCCAGGACCAGATGGGACACCAGCAGAATTATATAAAAAGCTACAGGATGTTTTAAACGATATACTGCTACCACTATTTAATGACCTATTAATAGAAGCCAAGGTACCAAATTCATGGATGGGGGCATACATAACCCTTATACCAAAAGAAGAAACAGACTTACAACAAATAAAGAATTATAGACCAATTTCACTTTTAAATGCAGACTATAAAATATTTGCATCAATTATGGTGGAAAGATTGAAAAGGTTGTTAAATGAATTTATACACTTAGATCAAAATGGTTTCCTGTCTAAAAGACAAATTAGAGATAATATAAGAATTATACTGGGTACATTGGAATATTATGAGGCACATCCAGAGAAACGAATGGCATTGTTATTCCTAGACTCACAGAAAGCGTTTGACAATGTGAATTGGCAATTTATGATCCTACAATTACAAAAGATAGATTTTGGGGATAGATTTATTAATATGATTAAGACTATATATAAAGACCAATCATCAAAAGTAATAATGAATGGTGAAATGACAGAGAAAGTAGATATAAGAAAAGGAAGTAGACAAGGATGTCCATTATCTCCAGATAAATGAGGGAGATAATAGAAGGGTAAATGACGGAGAGAATAAAAAAGAAATAGAAAACTAGATGATACCAGAGAAAAATTGAAAAACAGGGTGGGGGAGGGGAAGAAGAGTATAAGAATAATGTGCAATTATGATGATAATATTGATAGAGAGAATAAATTTGAAAAGAAATTGAAAGAAAGTATATATGATTAGAATATAGGAACTGCTCAGATACCAAACAAGAAGAATTTTATATAACAAAGAAGATAGAAAGGAGAGGGGAGGAGAGGGGAGGAAGAGGAGAGGGAGTGAGAGGAAAGGAAGGAAGGGAAAAGCAGAGGAAGGAAGGACAGGGGACAGGACTAGGAGAGAAGGTCAGAAGGGGGAAAGAAGAGAGGAGTGGGGGAAAGGGAGGGGAAGAAGGGAGGGAGGAGAGGAGGAAGGAGAAAGTAGGAGAGGAGAGGAGCTTGGGAAGGAAAAGAAAGGAGGAGAAGAAGAAGAAGGCTTGTTGTGAAAAGAGGGAAGAAAAGGTAGAAGAGCAACTCTGAATGTAATTAAAATGACTTATTTTAATGCTTTCTTTAAGGAAAATATATACATATATGATTAATTATGTATAAGAAAATGTACACTTTATATTATATGTATAAAAAAAAATAAAACTGAAAAAGCTTTTCCCCCCCCCCAAAAAGAAGACTCTGCCTACTCACCGAATGAGTTACTCTGATTAGGGAGGACGTAGGTGGGATTCCTCCAACCAACTTGCATAATCCAAGCTACTTGGATTAAGCAGTGAAATGCTTCAAGCCAAACAGAAAAGAGGTCCAGTTGCCATGACTCAATTTGCGGACATTATGTTGGATGGCAGAGGATTCGGCATTCTCTCCTTTTCTTTTTAACATCTACTGGAAGCTTCTGTGGGGTGAGCTATCGTCAGCTCCTGGTTGTACTCATCCATAGATCTCTGGTCCTTCAGTCCACAACAATGGTGTGAGTTCAGACAATGCTGTTGATATTGTGCCTCATTGCCTGGAGACTTTGGTGGTATAGAGGTTCCAGTCTCAGTTATACATGCCCTGGTCATCTCCTGAATGGATTATTGTAATTCTGCCCTTGAAGAGAATTGGGAAGTTCCAATGGATGCAAAGTACATTAAACAATTCGGAGGTTCTAGTCCTGCTGGATCCTGCAACATTATCCTGGGACACGTACATTTGCCTTCATAGAGTCCATCTCCCCTCGGTTTTATTTATATTGGTGTTTAACGTTGTGTTAATTGTTTCAACTGTTTCCTTTATTCTTTCTTTTATTGTGCATTGTTCGCAGTCACGTATCTGAGGTCTAACAAATAGAAAGCAGATCTATCTAACAAATAGAAAACAGCAGGTGAAGCTAGGGAAAATAAAAATGCACAAGGATCTTTGGAAAATATGAAACAGCATCATTTCCACACAGCAAATACAATCCCTCTAGTAAATAGGGAACTGGAGTGAGCAGTGAGCCTGCAGTATTGCATTCTAACCACTGCTCCATCATGGCTCTTGGTAGCTTGTAAAGCTACAGTTTGTTAAAAAGGATGTTAGTGAACTGTGGAGAGACTGAACACCCA
Source organism: Pituophis catenifer annectens (assembly GCF_029215685.1). Classification (NCBI taxonomy): domain Eukaryota; kingdom Metazoa; phylum Chordata; class Lepidosauria; order Squamata; family Colubridae; genus Pituophis; species Pituophis catenifer. The sequence goes on along the minus strand of NW_027256881.1, from coordinate 354,476,371 downwards.
TTGAGAACAACAGGGAGGACAGAGGCAAGAGTGGAAGCAGGAAATTTATTACTGGGATCAGAGCCAGCAGTGGAACTGGATCTAGCATGAATTCATCCTCGAGCGAGATGGTGGTTCCTATTTTAAGGAGGCTTTGGTTCTCCCCCTCCTCAAGAAATAATTTATGGATCCTACTATGTTAACAATTTTTATCCAGTATCCTATCTCCCTATTTTAGAGAAGGCTGTGATAAAAACAGAGTAGAGTAGAGTAGAATACTGAAGTTTTATAAAGTGGTACTAATACTTCATGTGATTTTGATTCTATCCCTCTGTTTATACAATCAAGGATTGTATTCGCTTTTTTGGTAGCTCCTGCACACTTCTGCCTCAAGTTTAAGTGATCATTATAGTCAATGATGTTGAGTCACGATGGATGCACTATGCTCATCCCACTCTTACCAAACCTCATCTAAAATCACAACCAATGCCTTTTCCATCCTGTTGGAAGAAATATCCATCTGGTTCAGTTCCAAACCGGGAGAAAGACACTGGAAAAATGGAGGCTGATTGGAAAGATGGTTTAATGATGAACAGAACCAACAGCAATCCTGGGTCAGCTGACCACATGGAGTTGAGAGTGGGGTTTTTTTATATCTTCTCTTGGGCTTTGCATGTGAGCTTCCTGTTCCTGTGCAAGAACGTGTATTCTATTGACTGTTGTCAGACTGTTATTATTTTCTTTGCAGATTCTGGAACTGTTGCCATTTTTCAGAAGCTCCTGAGTCTTTATGTAATTCATGAAAGGGGAACACTTCAGAACGTTTGGATCCTAACTTCCTCTTGGAAACTTAGTGTAGTGGAAGGTGTAGGTATCTGGCAAGCTCTAAAGCCCTTGCATGGGGCTTTGCATGTTAGGGACCACACTGTAGATATCTCAGAATTCAGGCACTTCCTCTTGTCTTTAGACCCTTTGAACCTACAAGGTGATATGTTCCTATTGTTCTGGTGCATTGCATTGCCAAGAAGATCCACTTCCTTGCCTATCAAGAGACCCTGGGATACACTTTATTTTCTTTAGCACTTTCTCTCTCCATGATGACATCTGCTATCTTAGTGATATTCCTTAAACATCGTGACACACCAATTGTCAAGGCCAACAACCAAGACCTCACCTACATCCTCCTGGTCTCCCTCCTGCTCTGCTTCCTCTGCTCCTTCCTCTTCATCGGTCAACCTGGGAAGTTCACCTGCCTTTACCATCCTCTTTTCCCTCGCGGTTTCCTCTGTCTTGGCAAAAACTATCATGGTGGTTCTGGCCTTCATGGCTACCAAATCAGGGAACAGATCAAGGAAACTCTTAGGAAAACCATTGACTAACTCCATTGTTATAGTCTGTTCCCTGGTCCAAGCAATTCTTTGTGCCACCTGGCTGGCAACCTCTCCTCCATTTCCCAACTTTGACTTCCACTCTTTGATAGGAGAGACAATCTTGGAATGTAATGAAGGCTCAGCTTCAATGTTTTATGCTGTCCTCTCGTACCTGGGTGTTCTGGCCATCATTTATTTTATTTATTTATTTTATTTTATTTAGATTTATATGCCGCCCTTCTCCGGAGACTCAGGGAGGCTTACAATGCGTTAAGCAATAGCCTTCATTCTTTTGTATATTTTATACAAAGTCAGCTTATTGCCCCCACAAACTGGGTCCTCAATTTACCTACCTTAGAAAGGATGGAAGGCTGAGTCAACCTTGAGCCTTGGCGAGATTCGAACCTGCAGTAATTGCAGGCAGCTGGTCTTAATAACCAGCTTAATAACAGGGTGCCTTAGACCACTGTACTACCAAGGCTCATCAGTTACACAGTGGCCTTTCTGGCTAGGAAATTGCCGGAGAGTTTTAATGAAGCCAAGTTCATTACTTTCAGCATGCTGGTCTTTTGCAGTGTTTGGATCAGCTTCCTCCCCACCTACCTGAGCACCAAAGGGAAGTCCATGGTGGCCGTGGAGATCTTCTCCATCTTGGCCTCTGGGGCTGGTCTCTTGGCTTGCATCTTTTTCCCCAAATGTTATATTATCCTACTGAGACCCCCATCTTAATTGTAGAGAAAATATAACAAGGCACAGTATCTGACTAATGTAGTTATTTGGAACTTTTATTTTGATTTTGGGCACTTTTAAATGTGATGTGATTTCCTAAAAATGATGGCATGGGAGAGGGCTTGTCCATTAAATGATTGGAAATCATGGAAAATATTTTATAATCAGCAATAATCATATGTAGTTTTATGTTTCATTAATGCCAGTGAGAGTCTAGTGATCAACTTGGAAGTAGCCATTGATATTAAAGATGTGGCTATTAGTTTCTAGCAGGGACTGGGAGGCCTTTTTCATGGTCACTCATGCCTGTTGACCTCCTGTTTGGATTTATATTTTATAAATTTTAATCAAAAGAGTCTTTGAAATCTGAGGGTGAAGTTCTCTTTCAGTGTTTTTAAGCACATTTGTTTTGATAGACTCGTTAACTTGCTGAGTTCCCTATGAACTCCCTTCATGTAATTGGTTTAAAAAATATTTTTTTCCCTCTAATCCTGGAGTTAAATAAATAGCTATATAGTAAATAGCAATAATAATCAAGTGCCTAGAAATAACAGGAGTCAGCAGAAATGCCAGAAATAATGCACAAAGATTGATGGAACAATGGAAGACACAGTTGAAGGTCAGTGATGAGACCCTATCTCTATTTACTAGAGGGATTGTATTTGCTATGTGGAAATGATGCCGTTTCATATTTTCCAAAGATCCTTGTGCATTTGTGTATTTGGGCCTTTAACCTCATTTCATGCAACACCAGTTGTTCAATACTACAGTCATCATAAGCTCACGAGCGTATACAGAAGCTGGTACCTCACAGAACTCCCCAACTGCTATTTCCATTATTGGCTCACCACCAACCTTTGCAGTCCATGACTGCCTTTACATCCCCAAAAAATCTGTCTTCAACAGTTACAAAACATAAATAAGGCTTGGTAAAGCTCTCCTCAATGAGAAGCAGGAATAGCAAAGAACAGCAATCTTGCAAAACAGGCAGGCCATGGACTTGATGCTGTTCAAAATGGCCCGTGGATGTGAGGGATTTCCTGGTTTGGGTTGATTCAACCTTACTGACAATTCCTTGCAAATAAAAGCAGTATGTGGTGGCCTATAGGTGGAGCAATCAGGAGGCTGTGAGTTCGATCCTGGGTACAGGCAGATATTTCTCTCTCTGTGCACAATGAGAATATATCTGCTGCGAACTCTGCATTGGCAACAGGAAGGGCCAGTAAACACTCAGCTCCATTTAGTTGCCCTGACTCCACCCCACAAGGGATTATGGGGTCAATAAACGACAAAAAAAAAGCAGTATGCAAGATGTAAAGGATCAGGCACAAGGAGCTACAGAACAAGCCTCAGTCTGGTTGTAAAACTTGGCTCTAGATTGCCTAGCTCTTCTGCCTGGCATTAAGGTCTTTTCAAACATTGTTTCCAGAAGAGTGAGCGGATAAATCCAGTCCTTTCAGGATTTTGCCCCCCAAGAGGTGAAAAGGGAGAAAAGCTGTGAGGAAAGCAAATTGTTGGAGGAGTGAGACCCTCTTAGCAAGACAGAAGCATAGAAGAGGAAGTTCTGCTTTTGGGACCCTGAACTCCTTGCTTCTCAGTACATTTTATCAAAACTGCTACTGCAAAACAACTGATTGGGTTTCTTTTTATTAAGGCAATAATTCTCGAGACTACTAACAGCAGATGGGTGGGAAAGTAACCTGACAATTGTTATTTATGGATATTTGTGCTTACAACATCTATTGTATTTTTTATACGTATGATCATCATTTCGCACCATTTTCTTGGTTTGGCTTGTTAGCAGTCAAAATACGTCTGACTCACATAGCTATATTTCTCCTTGTCGTTAGTTGCTCCTTTGTATTCAGGTCTGGCCTCAGAATAATAATGAAGCACTTGGGGATGAAGACGCAACCAAGCAGACCAGCACTGGAGGCCAGGATGGAGAAGACCTGCACAGCCACCATGTATTTCCCTTTGGTGCTCAGGTAGGTGGGCACAAAAGTCACCCAGACACTGCAGAAGACCAGCATGCTGAAGGTGATCAACTTGGCTTCGTTGAAGGCCCCAGGCAGATTCCTGGCCAGGAAAGCCACCGTGAAGCAGATGGCAGCCAGGAAGCCCATGTAGCTGAGGGTGACGTAGAACATGACAACGGCCCCTTCGTTGCATTGCAGGATGATCTCTCCAGGCTGGGAGTGGAGGTCAGAGTCAGGGAAGGGGGGAGAAACTCCCAGCCAGATGGAACAGATGATAATTTGTACAGCAGAAGAAGAAAGGATGATGGAGTTGGCCAAGCTCTTCCCCAACCATCTCTTCACTCGGTTTCCTGGTTTTGTGGCCAGGAAAGCCAGCACCACCGTGATGGTTTTGGCCAAGAGAGAAGAAATGGCCACTGAGAAGATGATGCTGAAAACCGTCTGTCGGAGAAGGCAGGTGGCTTTCCTTGGCTGACCAATGAAGAGAAAATTAGACAAGAAGCAAAGCAGGAGGGAGACCAGGAGGATGTAGGAGAGGTCCCGGTTGTTGGCTTTGACAAGGGGAGTTTCCCGGTATTTAATGAAGATGAGTAAGACAAAGCCTGTGGTTAGGACAAAGAATAGAGCAAATGATACCAGGATGTTGCCCAGATGTTCTTCATAAGACAGGAAGGTTATAAATTTGGGGATACATTGGACTTGATCCTCATTTGGATATTTATCATCCGGACACTTGGTGCATTTTTCTGTATCTGAGAAAACAAAACAAAAAAATTTTTTTTTAACATATTATCCTTTCACCTTTAAAGAAATACATTCATGGGACAAGATGCATTTCTTACCATCTTCTCCACAGAAGGTTCATAAAAAGAATATCATTTTCTTAAAAAAACAATATTTCTAATTGTTTATTGAATTGGGGAATGTCCTAGGATATTAATGATTTCCTTTGTAATGTGGAGAATCTTCATAGAAACCCACATTATTACAGGTAAATAATAAATCAGTTATTCTTTCTAGACACACTTCCTGAATCCTCCACATGGCACTTCTTAATATACAGGACTCAGAAGAGGCTAACTTTTGGAATCTAGTTTGCTGGCAGGGAAAGCCAGTCCTGCAAATAATCAAGAACGAATCTTGGGAGCGGTGATAATTTATTTGTCATGAGATGTCCTCACCATCTCATTGTGGACCAGCAACATCTTCTCAGTGATCCTCAAGGGGGGAGCCATATAAAATGCATTGCAATCCCAAAAATGGACGATTGAGAATCTTCATAGACCATGCATTGCAATAATCCTTCCGGGAGATGGACCCAAGATAATTCTTCAAGTTTCAAAGAACTCAGATCTTCTCAGAAAGGTTAAAAACTACAAGGACGCCTCTCCCAATTGAAAACCAGAAGAGAGATTTTCTCTGAGAGTAGTGAAGCTGGTGCAATCTGTCAAATCCTCCTCTCTGTTCCCAGCCACTCCTTCATGTTTGTGATCCCTTAGATAAGAAATTGTGCAGTTTGAAAATAAACAAGCTTCAAACTTTTAACTTGGACTTCCATGAAAATGCTCTAGCCTGTTTTTTTCTTTGGTATCACCCACCTTCCTGAGTGGAGAAGGTCCCCTCTGGACAAGGAACGCAGTCGTAGCAGCAAACGGGCTCTCCTTCTCGAGCCCTCTTGACAAATCCAGGATGACAGTTTTCCACACATTTGGACTGAGGCAGGGACTAAGCAGAAAAGAAGGAATGCCAAAAGTAAAACCTCAGAACTCACCATCCATGGAAAACGGAGGTAGACATAAGCCTTAGGGAAGTAACTAGGCTTTGGTTAAATAAATACGAAATATCACCTGACTTCCCACTCCCTATCAGTGACAATTTATTCCATTCCATTCAATCCAATTCCATTCCATAATTCTATTCCATTCTATAATCCTATATCCTATCCTATCCTATCCTATCCTATCCTATCCTATCCTATCCTATCCTATCCTATCCTATCCTAAAGGTCTTTTCTACCTGATAAAGTCTGGAGTGATGGAACTGAGAAAAGATTTAAACGTTCAGCGACAGACAACTATTGGCTTCCTCCTATGGCCCTATTAATATGGATTCCTCCGTTCTTCCTATAGCCATGATTTTCAAGGATGATGGTCTAACCATTAAATTCTATAATAAAATTTATTCTAAATGGTTTATTAATTTTTATTTTATTAGATTTTTAAAAAATAAGTAGAACAATGCAGTGATGAAGAAGGAAAGTTCTGTTCAGCAGGATACTAAATTGCAGAGGGGAGACAAAAGGGCCATGATCTACGTCATAAAGTTTAGTCACCCAGCGTCCCATGTTGGAGATGGCTGGATCAACTGAAAACAGTGTTCCATACTAGAGCATCTGAAGGACACCTTGGTCAATAGCACTGAAGCTTTCTAAGCCACCTAATAAAATTAGAAGAGTACCACTCCCTACATTCAATTCTCCATCTTGGTGACTAGGATTAGCCCACTTGAAATGGGTTCTAGGGCTTTGGAAGCCGGAGAAAAGTCTCCAATATTTTCCCTACCTTGTTGAGCGACTTTAGCCTTGACAGAGCATCTTGGTTGATAATTACTCTCTGTCTTTCAATGCTCCCAAGTTTCAGTTGGATGGGATCCTCCTCGGAGAGAATTAACATGCATACAAAGTACAGATCTGCTGTTACATCTCCGTTTTGGTCCAAGTAGAGTTTAAAGTGGGAAAAATTCCAAAATTCATTCTTCTCAAGGAAGGGGTAGAACTGGAATGAATTCATTCCCATATTTTAAAAGTAGAACCCTTCTTTCTTGCTTTTTTCTTTTTATCCCATGTGGTGTTTTAACATTTGAATCTTTCTTCAACAGTTGTCTAAGTTGCAAATAGGCTTGGTCGGGGGAAAAGTGTTACCACTATCTTCAAAAGTTAAAAAAGGTTCAACAACATTTGTCAACCACATATTGAGAAAATATAGATTGAGAAAATAAATAATTGACAAAGTTTGTCAATTATATGGAACATTCTTGAGCAGCTCACAAATAAATTAACAAAGAGATTATTTATACATTCCCTGAAAACAACAGGGTGATTACAAGAAAGCAGGGATTTGTCAAGAAGAAAGTTGCCAATTTAATTTTCTCTCTGATAGTTGACAGAAAAAAAACACATCCTAATAAGCTAATTCTACCTTATTGTAAAGCCACATCAACAGAATCTTGCAAATCTGAAAGTACAAATCTCCCACCATCAGTTTTGATTGCCTGAAAAGTTAGGGATGATAATTTTTGAATTCCTTTTTTTTTTTTGCCTGTTATTCAGCTGTTGCCTGCCCCTCTTATCTGGTTGTTCCCAGGAAATCTTCCCCATCATTCCTCAAGATCATTCTGACATGTCATTACACTTCTTTAATGAAATGTAGGGATGGCGATAATAAAACTTGATTTTAGCAAAGTACTAACAAATTACTTCCTGGGATTATGATTAGGAAGCTACTTACATAAGATCTGAATTGTGATAATTAGGTGGAGAAAAACTGTCTTGAGATGAAAGGATCTGCTCTAGCCATGAAGAAAGACAACAAGGGAAAGAACTGTGTTGGTTTATGGCAGCTGAAAATCAGAAAATGCTTCTAGGAGAACCATTTTCAAATAACAAATAACAATCTCTTTGTTGAAGAGGATAGTGCACTCTTCCAATTACTAAAAAAAAATGATACACAGAAGATTAAGCACTATCTGTTTACTGTTATTCCATAGTTTATAGATATGGAAAAATGAACTCAGTGACAAGACTGAGGAGATTCTGGCTGAATAAGAGGAAAAATGTCATAAAAGGAGGAGCCGTTTTAGCACTGAGCCAGTGAACCTGAGAAATTCAGTCTCCTCTTGTCCTAATGCAAAGACTGAGCAGATATAGGCCAAAGAAGCTTCGGCTGGGATTCATGCAGAAAGGAGTGGTTAGGCTAGATGGCCTCAAGGTCTCCATTACATTTATAAAAGTAAAATTCTATGATGCTAATCACAAACCATATACCTACAGGAAATTATTTAAAACTGCATGCATCCTTTTCAAATTAGCAGTGTTTAATATCAAATATTAATAAATATTAATATTTATCTACCATGATGTAGCTTCTTTGGAATATTAATCCCTGATCAATTAGATTGGCCAAAAGTATTGGACTTTTGTAGCATAATTAGGTTGAGATGGTTCTCGTTCTTTTCCATTGGGCTTCTTCTCAAACAGAACTGAGATTAGGGGACTGGAGACTAAAACATATGAAGAATGGTTGCAGGAACTGGGCATGACTGGTTTAGTGAGGAGAAGGACCAGGGGAGACATGATAACATCTTCCAATATTTCAGGGGCTGCCACAGAGAGAAGGGGATCAAGCTATTTTCCAAGGCACCTGAAGGCTAGAGAAGGAATAATGGATGGAAATTGATCCAGGAAATTCAACCTGGAAATAAAGAGAAATTTTCTGACAGTGAGAACAATCAACCGATGGAATAGAAGTTGCCTTCAGAAGTTGTGGGAACTTCATCACTGGAGGCTTTCAAGGGGAGATTGGACTGACATTTGTCAGAAATGAACTCCTGTATGAACTCCTGCCTGGGCAGGGGGTTGGACTAGATGAGCTACAAGGTCCCTTCCAACTCAGTTTATCTAATCTAATTAATGGACACTTGGCAGGGTTCCATACCTGCCATGGTTGCAGCCTTGGAGCTCCCAAACTCTCTCCGCCCTCCTTCCTTCTCCTCCTGTATCTGGAGGAATATGCAACATTCAAGGCATGCGCCAGATTCTTAATGATACTGTAAATATGTTTGTGATTTTTGATCCGTAAAGTTTTCTTTTCTTGTTGGGCCTCCATTGATGCTTTCTGGGTGCATCTTCTCCGACCATTGAAAGAAGAGACACGGTTTGAAAAAGAACAGTGAAAATACTGATCTTCAAACTGGACATCTACAAAGAAGTAGGGTTCAAACGCATCCTCTTTTGGCCATTGTTTCTCCTGAAAACAAAAAGACCAAATACTATGAACATATTTGAGACGTCCGTGTTTTTTCAATGAATATGTTCCCAAATTTGTGGTCATCCAGACTTTCCCTTCAATGGGTCCTGGCAAACCTTCAAGAGTTAAATGGAAAGGAAGGATTCTGTCTGAAATGGAAATGTATTCTAAGAAGTGAACAAAGACATTGACTTGTCTCCACTTAGAGAGGGCCTCTCTGAAGGGTGCCGGATGTCTAGTCATTGAGATTCGTTGTGATATAACCACACAAATTCCATTCCTGATAAGCATAGGAGTCAAAATCCTCATGAAATTCTCTCCCTTCTCTGTGTCTGAAGCAAAAAGGCCAATCAAGCTCCATCTGAAATGGAGGAGCAGTTGGACAATTGCTGGGTACTGGATCCCTTCTTTAGGGAGCATCCAGTGATAAAAAGGGAATTGACTTTTATCACTCAGAGCCTCTGAAGCAGTTAGATAACTGATCTGAAAAGACAACAAAGAATGCTTATGTTTGGGTTCGGATCAAGTCCAAAACATTAGCTTTTAACAAATCCAACTTCATTCTCCTAAACTTGTTAGAATAGTTTATTGTTGATTAGTCATGAGGCCTACAAAAATACAGAATATAAAACACAGAACATTAAGAACACAATATATAAGCATAGAATAAAAAAATTAAGGAAACAAGAACACAAATAAAGAATGAAAATCATACTTCTGTATCACCCTTATAATTTCCCACAATCAGACCCAGATATACAGATTTTAGGTGAACTGTTTTGTTCCAATAAAGTGCTGTATTATATATAATTTTTGAATTCTCATAGCATAGGAAATGAGTTGTTTTAATATAAGGATCACAATTGTTTTTATAATGTGCAGTCCAAGCTTTGGTCCCATTTGCTACAAGTGTCCAGCAGAATCTACCCAAGCCATGAAGATGGTGTCATGAGAAGATATGGCTGCTTTGATGGTTGCCTCCTTCTCAATATGGATCCCAATCACCAGCCATGAGACCTCAAATGGCTATGGTGAAAAACAGCTCCTGAATTCCATTGAGAAGATGCAAGTGGGGATATTGATCACCTACCAACTCTGCTCTCACTTTACCAGATACACACACACCCACACACACACCCACACACACCTGTGGGACTTTGTAGGTGCCTCCTAAAGTTGACATCTGGATGGAGATGTCCCTTCTTGCTGCATCGAGAAGAGCCAAAAGACCGTCCTTCTTCCCACAGCTGTAGTTGGGGACGTTGGCTTCTCCAGTAGAGAGTATGTCCAGCAAAGCATCTGAAGTGGCAAGTGAGTTCAGCGAGTTGTCATGGATGTTGTAGCCAAGTGTGAGATTGTGCAGGAGCTGTGGGTTCTTGTTAGCCATGTGAATGGCAAAAATGAATTGGACAATTCTAAACTTATCAGAAGATAACCTACCTGAAGGTGCCCACCTGTGAAAAAATATTCATATTATCAACACTACCATCGAAAACAATAAAATGATATTGTTTAATGTATTTACTCTTTGTCACACAACCCTATTGAATTTTAAGCCAATACTGATCCAAAACTAGAGGCAAAAATTAAACCATTCAATGAGCATTTATAGATAGATACAGATACAGATTAAGAGAGTTGGAAGGGACCTTGTAGGTCATCTAGTCTAACCACCCCCCCCGGCCCAAGCAGACCCTACACCATTCCTAACAGATGGCAGTTCAGTCTCTTCTTGAAAGCTTCAAGGGATGGGCTTGACATAGGAAATTGCAACCTTTTCAATAGTTACTTTAAACAAAAGTCAGATGAACTCAGGGCTGGATGGGGAGGAAGAAATAATCTGGAGTTCTTTTAGCTGTTTCTCCATTTTTGGATTTGAGTCTCTTCCAGGAAATTAGGTGGGTCCTTCCATATAGGAGTAAGTGAAATAAGGAGGAAAAAAGGAGAATATTACATCTGAAAATGGAAGGAATGCAAATCCATCATCCTGAATGACTTACGCATCAGACTGAGTAGAAGGAGCCATGTTGAAAGGCAACGTTATATTTGAGCTTAATGTTGCCGTGGTGACCATGCTAATGAGATGGTCTCCTGGCCTGTAATAGCTTGGTGGATTTTTTCCATCCCGGTGCTCCAAATTCATCGGGCACTTCCTCCTAAGCTTTCCAGAGACTGGCTGGAACAATGGCAGCATCAGAAGCATCAGAAGCAGAATCAGGAGGTCCATCATTCCTTGGGCTGAATCAATCCCTTTCTAAACAAGGACACCAAGAAGATACAGAAGAATTCCAGGCTTCCCACAAGATGGAAATGCCAGCGGTTCTCCTGATTCAGACAGAGACAAGCCGAGCTTCATCTGGAAAGGAGAGAAAGTACGTTCAAGAGCAGAGCTCCTACCTGTCCCAAAACTTGTGCTAGCAGAGCCTGACCCGAGTCATTTATCCTTTTCTGATGCAAGATCCCTTCCTTGATGCTTCAGTCTGATGTTTACATCTAGGCAGTCGCTGGAGAAGTGACAGAAGAGGTCACAGAGAACAGGATGGTGATAATTACACTGTGAAGCAACTTCTCCTCTGGGAACCCTGAAGTTCTACCAGGGCTCCATGTGAGGATGGATGTCTGGAGAAAAGCCTCAGAATCACAGATACACACCTAGGGACATTATTCTGTAGTAGATGTGGTCGTTCCTGTCCAGACATGCCCAGAAAATGATGTGGATGAAAGAAATTGTCTTCTGATGTCCTTCAACTTGGCATCTTGTCTCCAGAGATCGCTGGGAAAGGCTACCATAACTATAGATTGCTGTTTGATGCAGGGGTGGGTTATAATTTTTTTTTACTACCGGTTCTGTGAGGGTGGCTTATTTTGTGGGCTTGATGGTCATGTGACTGGGTGGGCGTGGCCAACTCAATGTCACTCACATCAAGCGGTGCCTCGCCTGGCCCCTCCCCTCCCAGCCATTCCTTGTCACACCCAACCTCAACTTATCTATAGTTCTGTAAAAATGTTGTTCACCTTTTTTCAACTTTATTATCTACATAATATAGATGCACTTTCATGGACCACGGAAAGGAGGAAATGGCTCACATGCTTTGCCCAAGAGTGTGATAGGCAACAGGCTTTATGGGGCTGCCAGAAAGAAGGGGGGGGCAATGTATTTTCCAAAGCATCAGAAGGCAAAACAAGAAGCAATGGATGGAAACTGAACAAAGGGAGAAGCAACCTAAAACTAAAGAGAAACTTCCTGACAGTGAGAACCAATATAGGTGCAGAAATATTTCAGTCATAATTTCACATATAAAATAGCCATTTGTGTAATACAACTTGCCTATTGTTCAAAACAATCATTAGTATTATGGCTGATGTTTGACAGCCAGCCTAAAAGTCAAAGATCACAAGAGTGCTTCTTTCTCTGTATGTATACAAAACATCACATACCAGGAATAGCATATTAAGATGGACTTATGCAGTGGTGGATTTCAAAATTTTTTACTACTGGTTCTGTGGGTGTGGCTTGGTGGATGTGGTGTGACAGGGGAAGGTTACTGCAAAATCCCCATTCCCTCCCCACAACACTAACCTGCTCTGGGAAGGAATCAAACTCATCCCTCTTCATTTCCCCAAATAAAATATTACTCATAAGAAAAGCAAGGAAAAATCAAGCTGCTAAGAAGGAGCCTGTCTGATACTCATTCCACATTCCTGCCAGCTGCATAAAGGAAACTTTGTAAGAAGAAAACAGCTACCGGTGCTTAGAGATAATAGAGAGTGGAAGCTGGAAGTTCGGCTCCATTTACAAGCTCATTCAAGAGCTTGTAAACTCATTCAAAGACAGGATATTTCACAATGGAAATCACCATGGGGTTGCAATGGGTCGGACATGACTTCGCGACTAACAACAAGAAGTTTCAATTGAAAGATTCTTCTCTTGATATCAACCTCTCCCAGTCTCTCACCATTGACCTTCAACTGTGTCTTCCATTGTTCCACCAATCTTTGTACATTTCTGGCATTTCTGCTGACTCCTGTTATTTCTAGGCACTTGATTATTATTGCTATTTACTATTTACTATATAGCTATTTATTTAACTCCAGAATTAGAGGGAAAAAACTATTCTTTAAACCAATTACATTTTTTTTAATTTTTTTTAATTTTGATTTATATGCCGCCCTTCTACGGAGACTCAGGGCGGCTTACAGTGCGTTAAGCAATAGCCTTCATACTTTTGTATATTTATACAAAGTCAGCTTATTGCCCCCACAATCTGGGTCCTAATTTTACCTACCTTAGAAAGGATGGAAGGCTGAGTCAACCTTGAGCCTGGTGAGATTTGAACTCCCAGTAATTGCAGGCAGCTGGTCTTAATAACACGAGTCCCTGCTAGAAACTAATAGCCACATCTTTAATATCAATGGCTACTTACAAGTTGATCACTGGACTCTCACTGGCATTAATGAAACATAAAACTACAGATGATTATTGCTGATTATAAAATATTTTCCATGATTTCCAATCATTTAATGGACAAGCCCTCTCCCATGCCATCATTTTTAGGAAATCACATCACATTTAAAAGTGCCCAAAATCAAAATAAAAGTTCCAAATAACTACATTAGTCAGAGACTGTGCCTCGTTATATTTTCTCTACAATTCAGATGGGGCCTAAGTAGGATAATGTAGCATTTGGGGAAAAAGATGCAAGCCAAGAGACCAGCCCCAGAGGCCAAGATGGAGAAGATCTCCACGGCCACCATGGACTTCCCTTTGGTGCTCAGGTAAGTGGGGAGGAATGAGATCCAAACACTGCAAAAGACCAGCATGCTAAAAGTGATGAACTTGGCTTCATTAAAACTATCAGACAATTTCCTGGCCAGAAAGGCCACCGTGAAACTGACAAAGGCCAGGAAAGCCAAGTAGGCGAGGACAATGTAAAACATGGAAGCTGAGCCTTCATTACATGCAATGGTCCTTGTCCTTGTTGGCGTATTGATCTTCTGGGCAGGGGTCACAGTGAGCTGCATCTGAAATCAAGAGTCAGTGTGCATTTCACAATGAATCAACAAAGGCAAATCATCCATCCATATTGACAATGCTGGGAATAGGTTAGTCAGAAAACTAGATCTGTTCTCTGGCTCAACTTCTCTGCTTTATTCTTCAAATCCAGTCATTCAATCTTTTTTATTGTAGGGAAGGATCAGCAGACACAGATCAATGGATCTCCTGTTTCTCTAGCAAGTCTTTGAATATCCTGGGAGATTGATAGTTCTGAAACAAGAACTATCCTTTATAATAAAAATTAAAGCTTGAATCTCACATCCCATTCTTTCACAAAAAGATTGAGAGCTGTTTTTCCTGATGGGATGTAAAAATTCTCTTCCAGTAGAGAATTTATCAATTGTGCCCTCAAACTATATTAGTTTAGATAGTAGTTTACATTCTTGAATAAGAGAATCTGCTAAAAAGTATGAATATATTGAAGCATGTAAATTCTACCAAAATGATGCTAAAATTAATGTTTTCCCACTGAATGGCTGGAATATGAACATTTGAATGTCCTACCTGTCTGATTAGAAATAGTCCCTTCTGGACAAGGGTCACATTCAAAGCAGCAGACCTGGTGGCCCTCTGGAACTCTCTTCCTCTCTCCTGCCTGGCACCTCTTCATGCTACATGCCATGCTTTTTCCTACCTGTGCTCAGATTCTAACCAAAGAGAGAACTGAGGGCAGCTGAGTCTCGCCAAAAAAAGTAGCTAGTCCTTTGCAAGATACGGTAAGCTGACATGTCCTTTCCCCTCCCCTTGGAATAGCCAGAGCATATTTTTTAACACGGATTTTCTCTTGGAAGTATTTTGTGGGTAATTCCCACAAGGGGATACACTCAGAATTATACTTTCTTATGATAATTGCAAGGGAAAGCAACTGTCCTATCCACTTAGCACTGGATTTGGTTTGCACACCAGAAGGGGAAAAAACATCTTTGTGTCTCTTGTTGTGAATCCACAGTTTGTACAGATTTTGGAGTCAAGGTGAAGTTGGGTGTTTCACCTCCACGACCTCCATTCACAAAATGGAGTTGGGCCTGTGCCATACATGGAATCAGGATGAAGGACCCAAAGCAAACAACCCAAATGTCAACTCACGAAGATTTCCTGACCTGCTCCTGAGTTGCCATAGGCAGTGGGATGGGGAATTGAGCCTTGCAGCTGCATCGAGGAATTTACACCTCAAGTCTAAACAAAGCACATCCAAGCCGGCCAAAGACAAGGCCATCTCCTAATAAACAGCTGGATTTTTCTGGAAACTTTGCTTGAGGCTCCTGCAGTGGCACCTAACCTGACACCAGACTCACTGCAGTGATTTATTAGAAAGTACTTAATGCAAAGATCTCCACCAAAAGAATAATGGGAGACGCACTCCTGCAGATTAAATGCACCCCTATTTATGCATTTCAGAAAGGAGGGCACAAATGATGCTTGGATACATATTCCTAAGAAATGACATAATAGCTCTCAGGTGACTTCCTGACCTTCTGTTACTGTCTTCCAGGAAGAACTGTTATCTTAATAGAAAGAAACCTCTCAGTTATGTTGCCACAGAAATGTTGATAAAGCTTATTATGTTATGTTATGTTAATTTTATTTATATACCGCCCTTCTCCTGAAAGGCTCGGGGCGGTGTACAGCCAACTTAAAAACATAAATATACAGACATCATCATTAAAAAGTAATTAAAATCAATTAAACAGTTTTGGCCAAAATTTAAAACCCCAAGTTAAAACTCCAATTTAAAAACCACTTAAATAGACAGCCCCGTCTGTCGGAACAGTAGGGTCTCAAGGGCACAGCGAAAAATCCGGAGGTCAGAGATTGTACGTATTTCCGGAGGCAGTTCGTTCCAAAGGGCAGGAGCTCCCACTGAGAAGGCTCTCCTCCTGGGTGTTGCCAGCCGGCATAATTTGGCTGACGGCACCCTGAGGAGTCCCTCTCTGTGGGAGCGAACTGATCGGTGGAAGGCTATTGGTGGCAGAAGGCGGTCCCGTAAATACCCTGGTCCTATGCCATTGAGAAGTAGGCACTTTAAGGTTGCCCCAATTTGCACACATTCCCTCCACCTTTCAATTTTCCTAATGTCTACATGTTCTCCATACACAAGAACATGGCTTATGCCATAGTTTTTTAAGATAGTATGAATGCTAATGGATTATGGTGGCATGTACAAACAAGTTGTACACTAGAAAGCACTAGCAGTAACACCAATCCTTTGATGGGATAAATGATTTAGAATAGAATAGAATAGAATAGAATAGAATAGAATAGAATAGAATAGAATAGAATAGAATAGAATAACAGAGTTGGAAGGGAGTGTAGAAAGTTAGCACCCACCCCCCTCCTAGGAGAATGAAATTGTCAGATGTAAATGCCTTATTCTCTAATGTGTAAATAGTATATGAACGGGGTATCAGGGGTTAATTTATTCTTCACTTCTTAATGTATTCATAATTCACCACTCCCATACCTAGCTCCACCCATTGTATATATAAGGAGCTATATGCACCCATTTTCCTTGCTTCTATCTGTGAATATTCAGTGAATATAGAATGCCTAATGTAAATAAAAGGAGAAATATTTAAACCTTTAACTCTTACTAAATTTATTGAGTCTGACCCTGAAAATATTGCAACAATCTGGTAGCAGAGGATGGTTAATTGACTCAATAAAAAATTTAAAAATGTCTAAGAGAGATAGGCCCAACACCAGGGCATACAGCAAAGAAATGGAAACGGACCAAGAAATAATCGACGAATCCACAAACGCGATTTCGAGAGAATCCGAAGAATATACCACTGAAGACGAAGAAATAATAGATGAAAATGATGATCGGGAGGAAATAGAAATA
Source organism: Pituophis catenifer annectens (assembly GCF_029215685.1). Lineage (NCBI taxonomy): Eukaryota > Metazoa > Chordata > Lepidosauria > Squamata > Colubridae > Pituophis > Pituophis catenifer. The sequence continues at coordinate 354,459,392 of NW_027256881.1, read as the reverse complement.
GAAAACAACGAACTCAGGTCAGAGATATTAAAACTATTAAAGAGTCAGAAGAATGATGAAAGCCTCATCGCGAACCTCCAAGACATGCTGAAGAACAGCGGAGCAGCGAGAGAGAAGCACATCACTAATGAAAAACCAAAAGACCCAAAAATAGTGAGTGATATGACTGCAGAAAAAAATACTGTGAAGAAGAAAAACGGTGATCCCGCGCGAAATTTTGAATGGCAACCATCTTGGTTTCAACAGACCTCCAGGGTGAGCGAAGCAGAGCCAATCAGAAAACTCAATTCAAAATTTCTGGCGCGAAAAACATTATCAGACAACGAAAACGAAAAAGAAGATTCAAACACCTCAGAAGAATCAGAATCGGAAAGTGAAGGTGATTCAACAAATAATCAGATAAAATCAGCAATGAAAACGCTTTTTGCTGCATTTGGGCCAAAACTAAAAATTACCAAAAAGTTAACTAAGAAGCGAGCGAGCAAGCCAGTGCCTCAAGACCTAACCGCTCCCATCCTGACTACAAGAGCGCCGACGCCTGAACCCAGAGAGCCCTGCCGATACCGCCCCACGCCACAGACCGAAGCAAGCACCAATGCTCTCAAAAGAAGAGGAAGAGCAGCCACCATCGTCAGGACTCCCAAGATCGAGCCAGAGACCGATTCGTCTGAGGAGGAGCAGAACGAGCGAGCCGCAACGACGAGAACCTCTCACGACGACTCCAGGGACGAAATGGACAACGCGCATGCGCAAGACTACGCAGACGGTCCGGGAAGACATGAATTGCTGAGAAGACCATGCAGGCTCATTGCGAGCATCCCCATGCCGTTTTGTAACTTTCAGCATTTACGAGACCACGGACTACCTCAGGTTGTAAGTAATGGACCTAATAATGTCGGAAATTTACCCAGTGACTTCCCAAAGCTGAGGATAGATGGCATTAATTTACAAGAATGGTATCAGCAGCTCCAGGTTGTCTTTATGAAAGAAAACTTACTGTTTTTTATCACTAGTCCCCCAAAAAGACCTTGGACTCTAAAATTAGACTGTTTACATCATAGAGCATTTTTCTTATTAATTTCTAGTGTATCTCCTGCAATGTATCACAGCATTAAGCAAAATCTGACTGTTTCAGAAATTATTCAATGCATGTTCAATTTGTTTCACAGTGACAGTGTAGCTACTACCACAAGGATGTCTAAAGATTTCTTTTCATCTAGGATAAAACCAGGGGTTTCCATAAGTGAGCACTTAATATCTTTAAACAAAATAAGAGCTGAACTGCATTTAAGGGGGGAGGTGATTTCAGACCAAACAATGAAAAGTGTTATCATCAACTCACTTGACCCATCATGGGATAATTATATGTCACACTTAGACACAATCAATCTAGGATACTTATCCATAGAAAGTCTATCCAATAAGTTAATAGCAGAAGACAATTCAAGAAGGAATCGTTCTAACAATCACATAGAACACAAACCATATAGAAAAGTAGCTTTTCAAGAAAAATATAATGAGACTTTTAGATGTCACAACTGCGGATCCAGGAAACACAATAGAAGAGATTGCCCCAAAATTTCAAAAGAAAGACATAGGTCAGAATATAGAAACAAATACAATTATAGACAGTCTTCCATGGATAGACATAGATATAGAAGCCCACCAAATTACAAAGAGAATAGAGGGGGCAGAGATAATTCAAAGGATAGAAAATCTGGTTCACTGAATGGGTTAAATAAACAAGACAACATTAACATACAGCAGAATGAGAACAATAATTGGCTTATTGATTCTGGAGCAACTAATCACACCACTAATAACAAAAATATATTATCTTCATTTGTAGAAGATAAATTTGTAATAAAGGTAGCTAACCAAGAAAAGGTTCAAGTATTAGGTAGAGGGAATGTAACCTTACCTGGCCTAGGAAAAATAGAGGGGGTATTACTAATACCTGAAATACCTCATAACATACTAAGTGCCATAAAACTAAGCAGGGATTCTGATATTAACATTGTTTTTTCTAAAGGAAAAGCGACTTTGGAGAAAAATAAAATAGATATAGGCACTGTGATGATTAAAGGAGGCCTACCTTATCTAATAACAAAGGAAAAATGGTTGCACAACATTGATTCAAATATGGAAGATTGTATTGAAGTAGATGATGAAAACATTAGCAACAGTGACAATGATGAATGTAAAATATCTCATGATCACAAAGATGCACATAATGAAAAAAAAACCAAAAATAGGCAAGCCAATTCATGATGAGTGTGCTCACATCTTACATAGGAAGTTAGGACATGCCAGTTTTCCTGTAGTACAAAAAATGACTGAACACGCAGAAGGTGTTAAAATAAAAAATTGTGAAAACTATTTGGAATGCTCAGTATGTAAATCTACAAAACTAAAAACTAGCCCCAGGCCAAGAAAATCTACTAGGTCAACCAACAAAATTTTTGATTTAGTACACATGGACTTAGTTGGTCCACTAACTCCATCAATCACTTATAGAAAACGTTACTTCTTGACCATAGTGGACGATTATAGTCGCTATGGATTTGTTTATACATTAAAACACAAAGATGAAACCTTTCAGAAATTTAAAGAATTTTATAAACGCATAGAAACACAACACAATATCAAAATAAAACAAATCATGACAGATAGGGGATGTGAATTCATGTCTAAAGAATTCTCCCAATGGTTGAAGGACAAAGGAATGTTACATTACACATCTAGTCCATTTTCTGTGTTTCAGAACGGAATTGTAGAGAGGAAGAACTCAACATTACAAACCATGATTAGATGCACATTGGAAGATGCTGGCTTAAGCAAACAATTCTGGTCAGAAGCCCTACATTATTCCAATTACACACAAAATAGAACCTGGTCCAGCATTATAAATAAGACACCATATGAAGTGATGTATAATAGGAAACCAAAATTAGCACACATGCACATATTTGGAGTCACTGCAGACGTACACATACCTAAGCAATTAAGAAGAAAGGGAGAAAACGTGTCCAGAAGACTCAGATTTATGGGATATGAGACAGGCACTAAAGGGTACAGATTCATTGATAATAATAACAAATTTATAGTTTCCAGAACAGCTGTGTTCCATGAGCAAGCCAACTGGTCTAAAATACATCTTAATGAAATATTTCCAAGTAACAACAAAGATACAAAATCTCAAGAGAAAGGGACTATAGAAAAGCAAAACATCAACAAACATAGAAACAAAACCAAAACATGGACAAATAGCCAACACAAAATAAAGACAGATACACTAACAAAAAAGGAAGCAAGATATTTGCATGATAATAATAGTAAACCTGAAAAAACAATTAGAAACACCAGAAATCAGATGCCAAATAAATACAAAGATTACATAATGCATATGGATGGTGAGTCAACTACACCTAATACATATGAGGAAGTGTTAAAATTTCCTCGTAAAGAAAAAGAAAAATGGGAATTAGCAATGAAAAAAGAGATGGAAAGTTTACAAGGATTAAACGTATTTACACCTGCAATTGCACCAAAAGATAAAACAATTATTGGTACTAGGTGGATATATAAAATTAAAAACTTAGAGGGAGGCAATACCCTATACAAAGCTAGACTAGTTGCACAAGGTTATGCACAGAAATATCCGGAGGACTATACTGACACATATTCCCCCACAGTAAGAACTGAGAGTGTCAAAACAGCTCTAGTAGTAGCATCAGCACTCAATCTCGATGTATTCCAATATGACATACAGACTGCGTATCTACACGCAAAACTAGATAAGGAAATATATGTAAGAGCACCTCACAGTCAATACACAAACAAGAATGAGACTTGGTTGTTAAACAAGAGTTTATACGGGTTAAAACAATCTGGTAAACGATGGTATGATTGTTTAGTAAAAGTACTTAAAACTATGGACTTCAATGCTACCACCGCTGATAACTGTTTCTTTGTCAAAAAGGGTGATGATTACATAGAATTTGTATTGATCTATGTGGATGACATTTTGTACATAGGTAAACATAAAGAAAGAAGAGAAACATTTGTAACAAAGCTAAATGAACATTTTTCACTGAAATCTTTGGGCAAAGTAAATAAGTATCTTGGTGTTCAAATTAGTAAAACTAGAAGAGGATTCAAGCTTTCTCAGAGAGATAAGATCATAGAGCTCTTGAACAAATGTAATCTAAGCGATGCTAAACCCTGTGACACTCCTATGCAGACTGATTTTCTAAGGAATGCAGATGAATCATCCCCTGAGTTCAAAGATAACACATTCTATAGATCAATCATAGGTTCCCTTCTTTACATTTCCAATTGGACCAGACCTGATATCGCTTTACCCCTCAATTTATTGTCCAGACATGTCAGCAAACCAACAATGTACCATTGGGAAGCTGTCAAAAGGATATTAAGATATTTAAAGAATACCTTAGATTTTTGTTTGATATTAGAGCCTAATAATGTCAAGGAGCCAAACCTAACATGTTACGCAGATGCGGATTGGGCTGGAGACACTTCATGCAGAAAAAGTACATCTGGTTATATATTCCTCCTTAACGGTTGTCCAGTTTACTGGTACACTGGCAAACAAGATTTAGTAGCCACTTCAACAACAGAAGCAGAATATGTTTGTCTATCTAAAGCAGCAAATAACCTTGTATGGTTTAATGACTTAATTTCTGACATTTGGAAAAAACCCACCTTGCCTTTTATCATGCATGAAGATAATAAAGCGGCTATCGAAATATCTAGATCTGACGCCATTGGACAAAGGTCCAGACATATAGATATAAAATTTAAACATGTGAGACAGTTATCTCAGGATGGATTTATTAAAGCGGTGCATTGTGAGACATCAGAACAATTAGCTGACATATTAACAAAACCTTTGCCATCTAAACAACATAAATACCTGACTTCTAAGTTATATGTTTTGTACTGTCCTGAATCTGAATGTAATTGGTGTAGCATAACGAATCGGCATTTAGAGGGGGATTTGTCAGATGTAAATGCCTTATTCTCTAATGTGTAAATAGTATATGAACGGGGTATCAGGGGTTAATTTATTCTTCACTTCTTAATGTATTCATAATTCACCACTCCCATACCTAGCTCCACCCATTGTATATATAAGGAGCTGTATGCACCCATTTTCCTTGCTTCTATCTGTGAATATTCAGTGAATATAGAATGCCTAATGTAAATAAAAGGAGAAATATTTAAACCTTTAACTCTTACTAAATTTATTGAGTCTGACCCTGAAAATATTGCAACAGAAATATTCTGGGAAATATTAAAAAAGCAGAATATTATATTTCCATGGATGAGAAAAGGAGAAACATGTTTTTAAAGACAAAACAGCTTCCTGCAGCTCCCTGCCTCCCCCTCAGCTCCAGGGTGATGGGATTAAGACATGGCCCTCAGGACATGATAGGATTAGCCCTCTACCCATCTCACCACATGGCACCTGGGAAGATTATATCACCTAGCAAGGTTCAACCACGCCTGGGACACAGACAGGCTACAAAGTTAGCTAAGAGCCCTGCCCCCTGGGAGTCTGACAGTCAATCAGAGTACATTTCTTACACAGGAACAGGAAGTAAGTTCAAAGCCCAAAAGAGGGTATAAATCTCTCTCTCTCTCTCTCTCCCCCATGTGCTTTTTTGCCCAGGACCTCAAACCACGTGGTCCTGTCCACCATTAAACCATCTTTCCAATCAGCCACCATGTCTCCAGTGTCTTTCTCCCCCCCTTGGAACTGAACTCAGATGGACATTTCTTTGAACAGGATCTTGAGGGTCATCTAGTCCAACCCCCTGCCCAACCAGGAGATCCTACACCATTTCTGACACCTGGATGTCCAGTCTCGTCCTAAAGGCCTCCAGTTCTGGCAATTTGTTCCACTGGTTCATTGTTTAATTGTTCCATCCAACTTCCTTCTTCATAACAATTGCCAAAAATGTTAAGAATAGCAGGAGTAGGAAATAGCCATCAATATCCATTTCACATGGTCTTATCCATTAATAATGGATAATAATGGAGCCAGCGAGTGTGGATTGGTGAAGTTACAAAGTTTCCAAGTTGCTACAAAGTTGCCTTGTTTGTTATAAGAGAAACAACTGGAAAATTTCTCCCTTTTCAATATTTGACTCTGCTTTACTTCAACTTTTATTTGATCAAATCTGGGGGACTTTTTTAGAAGTCTTTGTGCAGGAGGGAAAGGAAAAGGAACTTCCCTCTTTAGAAAAACTAGATCACGTGGCAGGATGGCTTCAAAGAAGCAGGAAGGGAAGGCATCAGGGGGGGGATCCCCCACACACAAACCTGAAACGCAACTTCCCCCTGCTCAACAGCTACAGACTCAGAAAAAAGAATTTGATGTGGGAGATTTAAAAGAATTTATTTCAAAAATTTTGGATGATAAATTTCAAAAATCTCAACAGGAGATAGATGATAAACTTCAAAAATCACATCAGGGGATAGATGATAAACTTCAAAAATCACATCAGGAATTTATGCAGGAAATTAATGAAGTTAAAGATATGGTGAAACAGAACCAAAACAAGGTGACCAAAAAAATATCAGAAGTGGCATCTGGCCTGGCAGAATTTATTGGGAAAGTTGATTTTAAAGTTGAAGAACTTAAATCAGAAGTTAATGTTAAGATGAAAGACAATGATTATAAAATTGCTGATGTTGACAATAAAATGCAGAGAGTTGAAAACGAGATTGTTATGATACAATTCAGGGCAATGGAGTTCGCTATATGGCTTCGGGGAATTCGAGAGGAGGAAAGACAGGATTTGAGACAAGTTTGTTCTGAGGCCGTGGCCAAGATTCTACAAGTTAATCCTGATGTGGTTTTTCACAAAATAGACAAAATTTACAGAGTGAACTCCTGGGTGGCCAGACAAAGACAATTACCCAGAGATGTGGTCATATATTTTACAGATAGAGAAATAAGAAATGATATCCTGCAGAAATCCTTTTACACTTCTGTACAAGTGGGGGGCTCACGAATTGGAATTTATAAAGAATTGCCTCCTAAAATGCTGAAAGCTAGAAAAGAATTTGTGTCAGCATCAGCTTTCCTGCTTTAGCTGCCATAAGAAACGGGGAGGGATTAGGTATGGAGCAAAGGGGGGGAAGAGAGCAGGAGGGGGTTTGTCTTTGTAGGAGGGGACTTCGTGGGAATCGAAACTGGATTTCAGAAGGGGATGAGCGACCAACTGTCTCGACATTCCTGATGGATGACGCTGCCAGACGTGTTGCCACCTGACCTTTGGAAGACCTTTAGATTGGCTGAGAAAATATAAACACGAGGGGGGGAAGAAGCTTAGTAGATGCATTTCGCGCGTTTTGGTCACTTCCAGCTTTTCACTGGGATGTTAATCTTTTCATATTCAGTAAAAGTACCAAATTCTTCAAAATGCTTGAGTTTGGGGTTTTCTTTCCTGGATACTGAAGGAAGCATACCTGACATTAAGCTGGAAGTCATCTCAGTCATCCCGGACAAAACCCGAGGGGACTGAAAATCCAAAGTATGTCAGATCGAGGGAGTGATGACGAAGGGAAGATGGGGGCAGCGAGTTCAACCGCCCTCCAGTCGGAAAGAGAAACTACAGAATGGCTGGAAAAACTCCGTTTGGAACCGGAGGAAGCTAGATGGTCCAAAGGTGTGGGCAGACTGCCGGACTGGGGGGAGAATCCCCGGGGAGTGACGACTTCCAGACCCCGAAAAAGGGAGGCAGTGTGGATGCAACAGCAGAAGGAACGTCTCATGATAGATCAAGCCTTGCAGCTTATCCGTGATGTGGAAGAAAGCAGAAAAAACCGTGAGTCTTTTGAAACTCCTGTGGAGAAGGGGGAAGCAGACCCCAGGGGGGAGGCCGAAGAGACAGCCTGCGGGGGAGAGGAAGAGTTTGAGGAGGGAACATCCCAGGCTTCGGCAGCTCGAGGAAGAGATGCAGCCGGCCAGAGAACCCCAGCCCTGCAGGCCCCCCCCCGCAGACGTAAAAAGCCAAAAATCCCCCCCCTTCCTGGAAAGTTTGATGGAAATCCTAAAACCTTGGGATTTTTCCTGACCCAAGTGTGGAACCACATGCAGGATTGGGGGGAGGACTACGAAACAGATGCGGCTAAAGTCAGAAGCGTTGCGAATGCCCTAGAGGGAGTGGCGGCTGAGTGGATGGTAGTTCTCCACAATAACAACTCCCTCCTGCTGAGAAATTACAACCAGTTCATGAGGGCCCTTAGAAGACGTTTTGAAGACCATTTAGCTGAACGAAAGGCGAGACTCAGAATGAAGAGCATTCAGCAGGGCCGGAGGCCGGTGGCAGAGTATATCCAAGAGTTTCGTGAACTGGCACCTTATATGACAGGCTGGTCAGAAATGGCGCTTTTGGAGAGCTTCAAGGATGGATTGAATGATGAGATATATCGAGATTGCAGGAGCATGGGGGTCCCCGATGATTTGGATAGATGGTACATAGTAGCTGAGGATGTGGAGATCGAGCTGAAACGGAGCGAACTCCGAGGAAGGCGGATGGGGGACCAGTCATCCTCTCTCTACCGTAAGGGGGCGGCCAAGATGACTGGCGGGAAGACCGAATTCAAACCCAAGTCAAAGCCCTTCACCTGTTTCAAATGTGGGAAGGAGGGTCACCGGGCGGCCGAATGTTTCTCCAAACCACCGCCAAAAGCCACCGGGGCCAGCCAAAAGAAAAGCGATAAAATACCCGCCAAAACCCGCGGCACCGCCCTGAAAGGAGAAGTCGTTGAGTTCACTCCCCGGAACCAGCGTGAGTTGGGAACTCCGACCAACGATGACGACAGCGAGACAGACTCCGACTCGGACACCGATGAACGGGTGAGTCACACGGAAGAACCCTTACTCATCCCCATAGAAGTAAGGGTGCCCTCCACAGGAACTCACGCGCAATTGTTAGCCCTGTTGGACTCGGGATGCACTAGGTGCATAATTAGCCCCAAAGTAGTGGAGGAAATGGGACTGAGACTGAAAACTTTAAAAAGACCCATTGCATTTTGTCAATTAGATGGGTCGATCGCAGGGGGGGGGCCCAGCTAGTTTTATGACCGAACCCCTTGAACTACAGTTGGGGAATCATATAGAAAAGCTCAGCTTTATCGTAGCACCTGGCATGGAAAGGCCCCTAATTCTAGGACTGCCTTGGCTTCGTAAATGGAACCCACGAGTAAATTGGAAAACGGGGGTCCTGCGCATCCGTACAGCAGAACCACCTCCGGAAAAGGAAGGCCCCTCCCTAAGGGACGACGTAAGACCAGAAGGGGCAGCAGTAGCCATTAACTATATTGAGGGAGAAGAGAAAATTCCAAAGGAATATTGGGACCTCAAGGAAGTGTTTAGTGAAAAAGCGTCTGATAATCTGCCTCCCCACAGGGCCACTGACTGCACCATTGAAATACTCCCAGGGGTGAAGTTTCCCAAACCAAAAATATACCCCATGACACCTCGAGAATTGGAGGAATTGCGGAATTTTATTGACAAAAACTTAGAACGGGGATTTATCGAACGAGCCAAACCCAAGGTAGCAGCGCCAGTAATGTTCCACGAAAAGAAAGATGGATCCTTCAGATTAGTTGTTGATTATAGAAACATGAACGCCATTTGCGTGGAAAATGTCTATCCCCTCCCACTTATGAAGGACATGTTGGCCCATTTAGGAAAGGGAAAATTTTTTACCAAACTTGATTTAAGAGAGGCATACTACCGAGTGAGAATAAAAGAGGGAGATGAATGGAAGACAGCATTTAATTGCCCACTGGGGTGTTTCCAATTTAGAGTACTCCCTTTTGGACTACAGGGGGCCCCGGCCGTATTCATGCAGTTGATCAACGAAGTGTTGCATGAGCATCTATATAAGGGGGTGTTGGTCTATTTGGACGATATTCTAATTTATTCTGACAACATGGCCGACCATATAAGATTGGTTCGAGCGGTCTTGAATAAACTCAGAGCAGCTGAACTCTATGCTAAACTTTCTAAATGTGAATTCCATCAAGACAAAATCGACTATCTTGGATATCGTATATCGCATGAGGGAATAGAGATGGACCCGGAAAAGGTCCGGGCAGTAATGGAATGGGCCGCACCACGCACCCGTAAACAGTTACAGAGTTTCTTAGGGTTTGCTAACTTTTATAGACAATTTATCCCCTCTTTCGCAAAAATCGCACTGCCAATTACAAACTTGCTCAAAACCAAAGGGGAAATAAAACCCAAACCCTCGAAACCACTAGAATGGACTATGGACTGTCAGGCCGCTTTCGAAAAACTGAAACGGTTGTTTGCAGCTGAACCTGTGCTCAAACACCCCGACATAGAACAACCTTTTGTAATACAAGCGGATGCTAGCGACGTTGCCGTAGGAGCGATACTCTTGCAAAAGAATGAGAATGGAATATTACAACCTTGTGCTTACACATCCCGTAAACTATCTGAAACAGAAAGAAGATGGGCCATATGGGAGAAGGAAGCGTTTGCAGTTAGATGGGCGCTGTTAACATGGAGACAATTTTTAGAAGGGGCAAAACATCCTTTCGAGGTGTGGACTGACCATAAGAATCTAGAAGCATTAAAAACACCACGCAAATTGTCACCCAAACAGGCACGCTGGGCCCAACATTTCAAGCGTTTCAATTTCACTTTACGTTACCTTCCTGGGGGAAAAAATTTCATGGCAGACGCACTTTCCAGATTACCACAGTACAACAGCATAAAGAAGGAACTAGTTCAACCAATGCTCCCCTTAACGCAATTGGCAACACCTGTCACTACCAGAGCGCAGAGTAAAACCGATCCAGAACTCTCAGGAGATTTACTCGAAAAGTTACGAGAAGCACTAAAAGCTGACGAGTGGTTTAAAATCCACTCGAATGAATGCACACTTCGCGATGGACTAGCTTGGGTTGGATCAAAATTGTATGTTCCGGCCACATTAAGACCAACTGTATTGCAATATGCGCATGATGCCAAAGCCGCAGGACACTTTGCGTTTGTCAAAACTTTACATCTTGTTAAGAGGCAGTTTTGGTGGCCTGCACTAAAAAAGGACATACAGGCATATGTGGCTAGCTGTCCAGTATGTGCCTCGGCTAAAAGACCTCCAGGAAAATCCCCTGGATTACTGCAAAGTGTGGCTAGACCGAACGCCCCATGGAAGGAAATATCTATGGATTTTGTGGTGGACTTACCCGACAGTGAGGGCTGCACTGTCATTTGGGTAGTAACTGATTTGTTTTCCAAACAAGTACATTTCATACCTTGCTCAAAGATCCCTTCAGCAAAAACCCTCGCAAAATTATTTATTCGGCAGATTTACCGACTACATGGGTCTCCGAAAAGAATAATTTCTGATAGGGGTGTGCAATTTACTTCCAGGTTCTGGAGACAATTTTTAAGATTGATAGGATCCGCACAGGGGTTGAGTTCCAGTCACCACCCTCAGACAAATGGTGCTTGTGAAAGAACCAATGGGGTGCTCGAACAATACCTTAGGTGTTACGTGAATTACCAGCAGGACAATTGGGTAGACTTGTTGCCATTTGCAGAAGTGGCGTATAACAATTCTGTGCATAGTAGCACCGGATTCACCCCTTTTAAGGTTGCATCGGGCCAGAATTTTGTACCCATTCCCGAGTTACCTCAAGATGATCCCCAAAATCCCTCTTTGATAGATTGGATGGAACAATTAAGGAGCACCTGGACAGTGACTCGGAAGGCATTAGATGAGGCACACCGAGCTCATAAGGCACAAGCCGATAAGAAAAGGTCCCCAGCTCACATTTACAAAGTGGGGGATAAAGTCTATTTGTCTACCAAATACTTACAAACCACCCAGAGGTCAAAAAAGCTGGGGCCTAAGTATGTAGGACCATTCCGGGTGATTAGACTGATAAATCCAGTGACAGTTGAATTAGAATTACCAAAAACCTTGAGACGGATACATCCTGTATTTCTTGTTAGTTTATTGAAACCTGAACACTCATCTCCCCTAAGGGTTGATCATAGCAACCCCCCAATTCCCATCCTCATAGAAGGGGAGCAACATTTTGAGGTTAAGGAAATCTTGGACTCTAGAAAACACCATGGTAAAGTCCAATATCTGATTGCCTGGAAACATTTTCCACTATCTCAGGCTGAATGGGTGAATAAACGGGATGTCCGAGCTCCCAAGAAAGTACAACAGTTCTATGCCAAATACCCTGATAAACCTTGATCATTGTATATATTCTGTTTCTCTTTCTCTTTTTCCTTTTAATTAGGACTAACGTCTCTTCTGCAAGAGGGGCCGAATGTCAGCATCAGCTTTCCTGCTTTAGCTGCCATAAGAAACGGGGAGGGATTAGGTATGGAGCAAAGGGGGGGAAGAGAGCAGGAGGGGGTTTGTCTTTGTAGGAGGGGACTTCGTGGGAATCGAAACTGGATTTCAGAAGGGGATGAGCGACCAACTGTCTCGACATTCCTGATGGATGACGCTGCCAGACGTGTTGCCACCTGACCTTTGGAAGACCTTTAGATTGGCTGAGAAAATATAAACACGAGGGGGGGAAGAAGCTTAGTAGATGCATTTCGCGCGTTTTGGTCACTTCCAGCTTTTCACTGGGATGTTAATCTTTTCATATTCAGTAAAAGTACCAAATTCTTCAAAATGCTTGAGTTTGGGGTTTTCTTTCCTGGATACTGAAGGAAGCATACCTGACAATTTGGCTTTCTTGTCAAGGAATTGCAAAATTTACAGATACCTTTCCGGTGGGACGCACCAGTTGGCATAATTTTCAGATACAAGGGAGAAAGATACCGTTTGAGTACCGTGGAGAAGGCACAGCACTTTTATACTACTATTCTTAAGGAAAGAACACCATCTCCACGTACATCTACAGTTTTGGAGATTAAAGAGAGTGAAGAGAAGCAACCTCAACGAGAATTGCAAGAACAGTCTAAGCAGGAATTAGAGGAAGTGCAAGGTGCAGAAGGAGGTTTTCTGGATGAGCCCTTGCTGGAATCTTCTCCAATCTTGGACTCGGTTCGGATGATTGAAGTTAAGGATCAACGTATAACTAGAGCTCAATCTAAGTTACTTAAACAAAAGCAACAACAACAACAAGAAAGACAAGACAAGGAGGCAGTTAAGAGTACTGCACAAGAGATTGGAGCTATGGGAGGAGCGAGATCGAAGCTTTCGGATGATCTTCAATTATTTTGCTCTTTGCTCCAGAAAGAGGGTGATGACGTTTAAGTGTTTATCTTGGAATGTTAATGGGTTGAATTCAGCACAGAAAAGGAAGAAATTATTTACATATTTGAAACAATTTAATAATGATATAATTTGTTTACAAGAAACGCATATCACAACTCAAGATCAAAAATATTTGATAAACTCCAAACTAGGATTACATTTTATATCTTCAACTTCGCAAAAAAAGAATGGTGTGGTTATTTATGTAAATAAAAAGTTAACAGCTAAAGTTATAGAAACAGATGAAGATGGTAGGTTTGTAGCAATTGAATTGCTTACAGCAAATGGCCAAATTCTTTTGATTGGAATTTATGCTCCCAATCAACAACAGGACTATTTTTACAAGATGTTACATACCAAAATATTGCAATGGGATTACAGATCTATTTTAATTATGGGAGACTGGAATGGAGTAATCGACTCTAAATTAGATAAAAAGAGTTTGGCAAAGTCTAGGATCAGATTACCACAGACCTTTTTTGACATGAAAGAAGATATGGAACTAAAAGATGTTTGGAGAATACATAATTCAAAAGAATTGGACTACACTTTTTTTTCTGACAGACACAGATCCTTCTCTAGGATTGACTTCATTTTATTGACAGATGATTTACTTGTTAAGACAAAAAGAACAAAGATTTTTCCAAGAACCTTGGCTGACCATAGCCCAGTATGGATAGAAATTGAGATGGATAAGGTTGAGAGACGTTCTTGGAGACTAAATGAGAATTTGTTTAGATATGAAAAAAATACAACAGAACTTAAAAAGCATTTGAAAGAATTTTTTGAAATAAATTTGAATAAAGGTACCCCAATTGAAATTGTGTGGGACGCAAGTAAAGCTTATATGAGAGGGGTACTTATCTACATGAATTCTAAACATAGACTGTTCCGACAAAAGAAAAGATCTGAACTGGAAATTGAAATAAAGAATAAAGAACAGTTACTTATTAAAAATCCAACAGATGAAAGAATACGCAGTGCTATAAAACTGTTGAAAGACCAATTTCAAATGCTTATGGCGGAACAAGTTGCAACAAACTTACAATATGCGAAGCATAACACATTTTGTAACGCTAATAAACCGGGCAGATGGTTGGCTTATACATTGAGGAAAAAACAAAGTATACGGACTATTGATAGTATTGATATTGGAGGGAAAGAAATTTTTCAACAAAAATTAATTAAAGAAGCTTTTGTGGACTATTATACTAGATTATATGCTAAAGAGGAGGTGCAGAATGGACTTATAGAAAAATATTTAAACGATAAAAGAGTTACAAAAATTACTGATCAACAAAAGGAAAGAATGAATTATCCTATAACAGAGGAGGAGATAATAGTAGCAATTAAACAGTTAAAAACAGCCAAAGCTCCTGGCACGGATGGTTTGACCGCAGTGTATTACAAAACTTTGCAAGCTGAAATGCTGGAACAACTTAGAGATTTATTTTGCAATATTCAGCAAGGGGGTAAAATACCCCCATCGTGGACAACAGCTCACATATCTTTGATACCAAAAGAACAAATTGGTCCTAAAAAACCAGAGAACTATAGACCAATATCTCTTTTGAATACAGATTATAAAATCTTTGCGAAAGTACTAGCCAACAGGTTGATGCCAGTAATTCAAAAGGTGATTCATGATGATCAAGCGGGATTTATCGAGGGCAGATACATGAAGGACAATGTAAGGCAAGTAATAGATTTATTGGAATATCTTGAGAAGAATAAACAGATTCCTGCAGTGCTGGTCTTCTTGGATGCAGAGATAGAGTGGATTGGAATTTTCTACTAAAGACTTTAAAAAAGATGGACTTTGGGGATCAATTTATACAGGCGATTTCAGCAATTTATCAAGAGCAAAAGGCACAGATCATTATTAATGGAAGTCTGACAACAGAGTTTAAAATTGAAAAAGGAACAAGACAGGGATGTCCGTTGTCCCCACTTTTATTTATTCTAACACTAGAAGTCTTGCTAAATACAATACGGGACTCTAATATCTTGAAAGGTATAAAGATTAGGCAAGAGGATTACAGAATAAAGGCATTTGCAGATGATCTGGTTGTTACCCTATCACAACCAATGGAATCAATAATCTTGATGAAAGACATTATACAAGACTATGGTAAAGTTTCAGGTTTTAGACTGAATCCAAAAAAGACTAAAATGATAGCTAAAAACATGACACAAGATCGTAAACATGAGCTTGAAAGGAGGGCAGGTTTTGAGACTGTACCTAAGGTAAAATATCTAGGAGTTCAGGTTGCAGAATTAAACACGAAATTGTTTCAAAATAACTATGAGGTGTTGTGGCGAGAGGTGCAGAAAGATATGGAGACTTGGAAAAAACTGCAGCTGTCTCTACTTGGAAGAATAGCAGCAGTTAAGATGAATATTTTGCCAAGATTTCTTTTTTTGTTTCAAATGATTCCGGTGCTTAAAAGTGATAAACAATTGAAAGTTTGGCAATCTGGAGTGAATAAGTTTGTCTGGAACGAGAAGAAGCCGAGAGTGAAATTGAAAATTATGCAAGATGTTCCAGAAAGAGGAGGTCTTAAACTTCCAAACCTACAGCTATATTATGATGCAGCAGCTTTAACTTTAACAAGTGATTGGTTTGGAAGCAAAAAGGCCGGAATACTGAATGCAGAAAGTTTTGATCTTGAATTTGGATGGCATGCTTACTTATTTTATGATGACAAAGTTGATAAAGTATTTAAAAGTCATATACTTAGAGACTCTTTGATGAGAGTTTGGAAGAAGCATCGACTCAAATGGGATTATAAAATACCGCTATGGCTGGATCTTGGTCATACTTTGTGGAATACAAATATAATGTCACTCGGGGGGTTTTTATACAAAGAGGTTCTTTTTACAGATGCGGGCAGATGGCAGCTGAAGACATTGCAGACACTGTTGGACGAAGGGATTAATTTAACTTGGTTACAATATAATCAATTACAATTGAGATGGAAAGAGGACCAAAAAACTGGTATTATGTTGCACGAGGAAGAATTGGTTAGACATATAAAAGAGAAAGGTCCAATGCATATCAAAAGGCTTTATAATGTTTTGCTAGAAAGGGATTCAGAAACTGAATTAGTTAAAGATTGTATGATTAAGTGGGCACAAAATTTTGAAGAACCAGTGATGTTGGAAACATGGGAAAAAATTTGGGTTCAGAATGTTAAATTTACACAGTCGCAGAACCTGAGGGAAAATTTCTACAAAATGTTTTATAGATGGCATTTAGATCCCAAAAAGTTGTCATGTATGTACCCTAATGTTCAGCCAAAATGTTGGAGATGTGAATGTTTGGATGCTATGTATTATCATGTTTGGTGGACCTGTAGGAAAGTTAAGGCTTTTTGGATAAAAATATGGTGGGTTATGCAGAATGTTTTGAAGAAAAAAATTCAATTCTCTCCACAATTGTTTTTATTGGGTATAGTTAAGGGTTTTACATCGGGTGAAACAAAATTGATATTGTATATGATAACAGCAGCAAGATTGTTGATAGGTAAATATTGGAAAAATGAAGCTTTGCCCACTATTGAGGAATGGACTTTGAAGATGGCCAGTTTTGCAGAGATGGCGAAGATTTCAGCATACTTAAAAGATTGTTCACAAGAGACTTATGAATGGGAATGGAAAAGGTGGAAGGAATATGTTCAGAACAAATATCAAACTAGAAAGTATCAAAAAGCTTTTATTTGAAAATAATGTATTGGAAATATTTTAATGAAATGAGGTAAAGAGAAAAACTATACAGGGGAGGGAGGGGTTCAAGTTTATATATAAGTGTTATATTAAGGGTTTTTTATGAGTATGAGTATACTATAGGGAAGTCTGGGGGGTGGGGAGGGTTAGGGGGGGTTAGGGAAGTTGGGAAGTTTGGGGGGGAGGTGGGGGGGGAAAGGGGTGAAAATGTAATTGTAAAACTTTTGCAATAAAAAAAAAAAAGAAAGCACTAGCAGTAACACCAATCCTTTGATGGGATAAATGATTTAGAATAGAATAGAATAGAATAGAATAGAATAGAATAGAATAGAATAGAATAGAATAGAATAGAATAGAATAGAATAACAGAGTTGGAAGGGAGTGTAGAAAGTTAGCACCCACCCCCCTCCTAGGAGAATGAAATATTCTGGGAAATATTAAAAAAGCAGAATATTATATTTCCATGGATGAGAAAAGGAGAAACATGTTTTTAAAGACAAAACAGCTTCCTGCAGCTCCCTGCCTCCCCCTCAGCTCCAAGGTGATGGGATTAAGACATGGCCCTCAGGACATGATAGGATTAGCCCTCTACCCATCTCACCACATGGCACCTGGGAAGATTATATCACCTAGCAAGGCTCAACCAAGCCTGGGACACAGACAGGCTACAAAGTTAGCTAAGAGCCCTGACCCCTGGGAGTCTGACAGTCAATCAGAGTACATTTCTTACACAGGAACAGGAAGTAAGTTCAAAGCCCAAAAGAGGGTATAAATCTCTCTCTCTCTCTCCCCCCCCCATGTGCTTTTTTGCCCAGGACCTCAAACCACGTGGTCCTGTCCACCATTAAACCATCTTTCCAATCAGCCACCATGTCTCCAGTGTCTTTCTCCCCCCCTTGGAACTGAACTCAGATGGACATTTCTTTGAACAGGATCTTGAGGGTCATCTAGTCCAACCCCCTGCCCAACCAGGAGATCCTACACCATTTCTGACACCTGGATGTCCAGTCTCGTCCTAAAGGCCTCCAGTTCTGGCAATTTGTTCCACTGGTTCATTGTTTAATTGTTCCATCCAACTTCCTTCTTCATAACAATTGCCAAAAATGTTAAGAATAGCAGGAGTAGGAAACAGCCATCAATATCCATTTCACATGGTCTTATCCATTAATAATGTTTCTCTAGTAAATTAATAAAGAATAAAACAATGTAGTTCATTTAATTAAAAAAAACCTCTAATAATCAATTGAAACAAAAAGTCAGTAGGGAATTCAGCAAAGCCTCGGGAACCAATGGAAAGGAACAAGCTTAAAAACACTGAGAGTGAAACAAACCCAACTGTAAGATCTTGCCTCTCCAAACTCCCCAAGAAAGCAGGACTCTTGAAGTTGTCCCAAAATGAGCTTTTATTGAAAGGCTTGTGATAACAAGAGGTCTAGGCAGGAACTAATTTTCCTACTTAAAAACAGCAATTTAAAGCAGTGCAAACAAAACCCCTCCTACAGCACAGCATTGCAGGAAACAGAAACTTCCTGTAGAGATCCCTCCAATCCTCCTCCCTCCCACCAGAATGCCAGCCTCCCAATAGAAAGATATGGGACCTGACACCGACATGTTCTTAAATATGCTTTTCATTAAAATTAATGAAGTGAGAAACTGTCATTTTGGAAACTAATATCCAAGTATATAATATCAATGTTTATTATCAAATTGATCTTTGGATCTTTGGGACAACTAACATTAATGAAAAAAATAGGGTGTTCATTGCAGATTAACAGACATTCTGTGATTACTCACATCACTTGATTTCCAATTGTTTAATGGACAAGGTCTTCTCTCAGTTCCTTAATTATTTTATAAATAAGATCAAATTGAAAAATATCCCAAATCAAAATAAAGTCTCCCAATCCCTGCATAAAGGCATTTTAATGGGTTTTTATGTTGTGATTTTAAATGTTGTAAACCAGCTGGAGTTACCTGTGTGGAAATTAGGTGGCAATATAAATTGTTTCATAAATAAATAATATGATCAGAGATCCTTGTGCCTCATTATATTTTCCCTACAATTCAGATGGGGCCTAAGTAAGATAATGTAGCATTTTGGGAAAAAGATGCAAGCCAAGAGACCAGCCCCAGAGGCCAAGATGGAGAAGATCTCCACGGCCACCATGGACTTCCCTTTGGTGCTCAGGTAGGTGGGGAGGAACGAGATCCAAACACTGCAAAAGACCAGCATGCTGAAAGTAATGAACTTGGCTTCATTAAAGCTGTTGGGCAATTTCCTGGCCAAAAAAGCTATCATGAAACTGATGAGGGCTAGAATACTTAGGTAGGCGAGGACAGCATAAAACATCGAAGCTGAGCCTTCATTACATTCCAAGATGGCCTCTCCTACCAAGGAGTGGAAGTCCATGTTGGGAAATGGTGGGGAGGTTCCCAGCCAGGTGGCACAAAGAACTGCTTGGACCAAGGGACAGGCTAAGACAATGGAGTTGGTCAGTGGTTTTCCTAAGAGTTTCCTTGCCTTGTTCCCTGGTTTGGTGGCCATGAAGGCCAGAACCACCATGACAGTTTTTGCCAAGACAGAGGAAACTGCAAGGGAAAAGAGAATGGCAAAAGCAGTTTGTCGGAAGAGACAGGTAAGTTTCCCTGGTTGACCAATGAAAAGAAAGGAACAGAGGAAGCAAAGCAGGAGGGAGACCAGGAGGATGTAGGTGAGAACTTGATTGTTGGCCTTGACAATTGGTGTGTCGTGATGCTTAAAGAAAATCACCAAGACTGCAGATGTGATCACAGATAAAGAAAGTGCTAGAGATGCTAAAGTGCATCCTAGGATGTCTTGATAGGAGAGGAAGTGGATCTTCTTGGCAATGCAGTGGTCCTTGTCCTTGTTGGGATATTGATCTTCTGGGCAGGGGTCACAGTGAGCGGCATCTGAAATCAAGAGTCAGTGTGCATTTCATGGTGAATCAACAAAGGTAAATCATCCATCTATATTGACGATGCTGGGAATAAGTTAGCCAGAAAAACGGATCTGTTCTCTGGCTCAACCTCTCTGTTTTATGCTTCAAATCCACCCATTCAAACTTTTTTGCAGGGAAGGATTAATAGACATAGATTGATGGATCTGCTCTGTCCCCAACAGGTCTATGAATTTCCTGGGAGATCGAATGTTCTGATAAAAGAGTCCTTAATAGAAACTAAAGCTTGAATCTCACATCCCATTCTTTTACAAAAAGATTGACAGCTGGTTGATGGGATGTAAAAGTAGGAGTAGAAAGCCTAGTAGGGAGCCTATGAATTGGGCCCCAAAACTATCCCATATTACATTTCTGAGGAGCATGAAAAGTGGCCTGTGGGATAGTACAGTTTAAATTCATGAACTGAGAGGGTCAGCTGAAAAGTTTGAAGATGTTGAAGCATGTAAAGCATCCTATCAAAACTGATGCCAAAATTAACACTGAATGACTTCCTGGAAGATCAACATTAGAAGTTTGCTCTACCTGTCTGATTAGAGATGGTCCCTTCTGGACAAGGGGCACATTGGTAGCAGCAGACCTCCTTGCCCTCTGGAACTCTTCTCCTCTCTCCTGCCTGGCACCGTTTCATGCCACACCTGGCAAAGGGCACCTTCTGAAAGAGAAAAGAGAAATATTTGAGATGGCCTAAGTAATAAATACACTTCATTTGTCTATTTCTACATTTCTGTTTCCATCTTTGAAGGTCTTCATAAGAAATGGTTTACCAGGGCCAACTAGGGGAATAAGCTCCAGGGGGATTCAGGCCATTGGCAATCCTGACCCATGAATGGATGCCGGAGATTGGAACTGGGACCTCAGAATGCAAAGGAAGGCTTGTGACATTAAAAAAAGCTACAGATTTTCTGAAAGAAAGAATTGTGAGGATCCAGCTGAATGGGAATGGTCCATGGAAATCATTCTTGCCTGCTTTGATGGCGGCCTGGAAATACTAAAAGGAAATACTAAAAAGGGCAAGAGATGATGGATAGATATGGAATGCATCTTAATATGGGATTTGATAGAGCCTTGATAGTACAGTGGTTTAGTGCACCCTGTTATTAACATTCAGCTGTCTGCAATTACTGCAGGTTCGAATCTTGCCAGGCTCAAGGTTGACTCAGCCTTCCATCCTTTCTAAGGTAGGTGAAATGAGGACCCAGTTTGTGGGGGCAATAAGCTGACTTTGTATAAAATATACAAAAGTATGAAGGCTATTGCTTAACGCATTGTAAGCCGCCCTGAGTCTCTGGAGAAGGACGGCATATAAATCAAATTTTAAAAAAAAAATGTTTTATCAAAGACTAAAAATAGAGCTAGACACTAATAATTGGGAAAATGTTATTATACATTCTGTTATATGATAGAAGCTATTATAGTTAATATGTGTATGTTAGAAGTTAAGACTACTATTATGGATACTTAAAAAGTAAAAAATAAGGGATGATGGATAGATACATAATACCAGGGGTGAAATGCTCCCTGTTTGGACCGGATCGCCTGATCCGATAGCGATGGCGGCGGATGGTTCGGAGAATCAGTAGCAAAAATCCCTGCACCCCTCCCCCATGCTCAGCTGAGCTGCGCGATCATCAGAGGCTGTTTTTTTTACTTTTGAAAGCATTTTTTTCTGCAACCTCTTTGGCCAAAGAAGCTGTAGGGAAAAAAAATGCCTTTAAAAGCCTCTGGTGATCCCAGCTGAGTTGCCTCTTAAGGTTGTAGAAAAAATGCTTTTAAAAGTAGAAAAAAAAAGTTGGCCACGCCCACTCAGTCACATTACCCCCTCCCCCCACCACCACCAAGCCACGCCCACAGAACCAGTAGTAACAAATTTTAGATTTCACCCCTGCATAATACCTCTTAATATGGGAATTGTTGTATCAGAGGCTAGTAATAAGAGAGAGAAAGTGGAAACTGGAAAAACACTACTTTGTATACTGCTACAAAATAGAATACATTATAATTCAATGTATATGTAAATCTGAGAAGCTGAAAGAGTATTATTATGTATATTTAATTAATACTATCATTGTTACCAAGATTTTGTATAAAGTAAATGGACCCAGACAATGTACTGTTCACTAAGTATCTTAAAGGAAAATCAATAAAAGTAAAGGAAATCTGTGTTTCAAACAGGAGTTCTTCCCCATCCTGCCCTCAACGTGGACTTTTCAGAAATAAAATCTCAAATGTGTTAAGCTTTTTAAAGCGGTTTTTACATCAAATTCCTGAAATATTTTCTGACTCAAGGGAGCTGTTTCCCAGTTAGAAGGATGTTCTGCCCCTCCAGGGGGAGAATGAAGCCTTCCCTGAATTTATAAGATTTCCTTTCAACTCACCTTTGTGGCCCAGGTGATCCCATCAGAGTTAATGGTGAAATGCTGGCCTGGGGGAGCCCTGGGATCTATTTGCCCAACCTTCATGGGGACAAATGATAGATTGGGGAGGAAAAGCCAGTTGAGAAGATCATAACGAGCAGACCCCAGTCCGCTTTCTGAGAAGGAGACTTCCTCTCCAGCACTGTTGTTGAACTGGACCTTCCTCAGATAGGGAAGAATCTGAAAGAGACCTACAGACATCAGAGTCAGTGCCAGAAAGCCAAATGACCATCATCCTGAGAAGTGGGATTGTAACTGAGAAGCTAAAGAATTTCCCTTGTTGCAGATCTGAGCATCAAGGAGTAACATCAAATACTGAACTCCATTCCCAAAATGACAACACATTCTCTTGATCATTGGACACTTGTATCATGGCTTCTTCAATTCCAGTTTTTCTAGATTGATTCCTACTTTGCATACATAGTTTCTAATGCAACACCTCACATTTCATTGCATAATTTTGGTCCTGTAATATTGGCCATATCATCATCGTCTTTTAACAACCCCATAGTCCCTTGTGGGGTGGAGCCTGGGCAACTGAATGGAGCTAAGTGTTTTAATGGCCGGATGCCCTTCCTGACACCAATGTGGAGTTTTCTTCAACAGATATATTCTCATTGTGCCCAGAGAGAGAAATATCTGCCTCTACTTAGGATTGAACTCACAGCCTCCTGATTGTGAGGCGAGAGCTCCACCTCTAGGCCACTGCACCACTCTAATATTTGGCTATATACACATTCAATTTTTATTTTGGCCCAAGGCCTCATCAATGACCGATGCATTTTAAGGATGATTCATTTCTATCACAACCTCGCACAATTCCACTGGTTTCTCCAGCAGATAGTCTAAGAGAGCAGAAGGAAGGAAGTGGATCTTTCTGTGTGTGTGTGTGTGTGTGTGTGTGTGTGTGTGTGTGTGGAAGGAAGTGCCTGCCTGGTTTGTCACTTCACTTTCCAGAGGTCTAACGTTTAGCTGAAAGGTCAGCTCTAGCAATAGCACTTAGACTTATATACTGCTTCACAGTGCTTTGACAGCCCTCTCTAAGCACTTTACAGAGTCGGCCTCTTGCCCCGAACAATCTGGGTCCTCATTTTACCGACCTGGGAAGGATGGAAGGTTTAGTCAACCTTGAGCTGGTCAAGATCGAACTCCTGGCCATGGGCAGAGTCAGGCTGCAATGCTGCATTCTAACCACTGGGCCTGTCAGGGTTGCAAGAAACTCCTCATCAAACAACCAAAGTCCACTCCAATTCAGTCTATTCAAAGTCTTTAATAGAGAAGTCATATTGGCACGCCTGGGAAAACCCGAATCTAAACTCCCACATTTTCCCAACCCCTAAGCTAAACTCAATCCCTGCCCCTGTCCACCCTCAGCCTGTCACATGCACCAATCATACCCCTGATCCCCAAGTCACCCAGAGTCCAGGAACGCCTGTCCAGGTACTCGCAAGTGTCCTTGGTCCCATGGGGATGGAATGTTGTTGTGACTATCTTCAGGCTTCACTCCCTTCTCCCTCCCCCCATTTCCAAAGCAGCCCTGAGGATCAAAATGGATCCGGGGCTGACAGGGCCACCACAGCTCCTGAAAGCCAAAAGAAGTGGAGTAGGAGGTCTGGAAATTGCGGAGGGCTCCTTGGTGGAAAGGGATGCTGTCATGGGAGCTTTGAGAAGTGAGGTGAGCAATTGACTGGATGAGAAGTGCCTTGGCAAGCAGAAGAGAGAGAGGTCAATGAGGCCCAGCGGCAGTGGGTCAGTTCTGGTGAGTAACAGCTGTTGTCCCCACTTGATCCATGGATGAGGAGAGCAGAACGCTGAGAGGCACAGTGGAGATCAGCGAGGTGACTCGCTAAGAAGCAGCCTTGTTCTTCCTAATGAAAAGCTCTGGTTAGGAAAGATTTAAGTGAGTAGAGCGGGTTATCATTTTTCAGTATGGCAACTCTGGATTTTTGCTCCTACTTGGCATCTTCCTCCCATGCCATGAAATATGACTTTTCTTCAAGGAGGACTTTGTTGCCTCAACTTCCTTCCTGGGACTCAAATTTTCTTGGGGAGACCTGCTCCTTGCTCTATTTGGAACCATTCAGCCACACTGTTGATGTCCTTTCTGATTTGCTACTTTCGGTTCTCTCTTCTCTGCTTCACCCTTTAGCCTCACTATTTTGCAGCTAGCTGGCTGCTTCCGTGTTGCCTGTGCTTCAGATGTCAGTGTCAGACCTGCCCCAACTTGGTCTGTTAGCAAAGAAAAACCCTCAACTCCATGGTGTAGTGAAAGGTATACTTTTACTAAAAGCCAAGTGGATTACAGTAAAGCAAAGCCAGAACTAAGTATTTGTGTGCCAAATTTCTCCCGTTCATTTTTCCCCAGTCAGACTGTTCCCAGTTCTTCCCCTTTGAAGGCCCATTCTGTCCAATAAACTTTTAATAAATTGTTTTGGATGGCTAGTTGGTGAGCTGTCAGCCGTTACATTCTGACCTCCATAATTTAACCTTGACTTATTGTCTGTGGAAGGTATGATGATGTGTCTGTTTTTACTCTCCTATCCAGCTCTGAACCCCCACCCCTTTAGTCTACGGCAGACTGGCAGCTAACTTTTGTGAACCTCAGTGTCAGATGGCAGTTCTGACAGTTAGACTGCCTCTGTTAGCCATGCTCCATCGGGGAACTCCTGTTGCCCTTGTTGGGAGACATTTGGTCACTGAGGTCACTATTTTTGGGCTCCTACAATCTGTGAGAAATTGACCTGGAGTTTTGGAAAATGCTCTGGGAGAGTTAGTTCAGAAATAAAATTACTAAGTCCCTCATTAGTGCTACTTGCATGAACTGGGAGAGGACAGGTGGGTTTGGAAGCAGTACTGCTTCAGACAGGAAGGCAATGCAGAAAGTGGTGAGGACAGCAGAAAAAAATCATCGGTAGTTCACTTCCTCCTATCTAGGATAGAGCACATATGTGATGCTTGAGCAGCACAGGATTGTCTGGGAGCCTACACATCTTCTACATGACCTGTTTTCCTTGTTACCTTCAGGGAGGGGGCTTCATGGTATCCGAAGCAGAACATCCAGATTCAATGTCAGGTATGCTTCCTTCAGTATCCAGGAAAGGAAAACCCAAACTCAAGCATTTTGAAGAATTTGGTACTTTTACTGAATATGAAATGATTAACAACCCAGGGTAAAGCTGGAAGTGAGCAAAACGCGCGAAATGCATCTACTAAGCTTCTCCCCCCCCCATGTTCATAAATCAACAGCCAATCCAAAGGTCTTCCAAAGGTCAGGTGGCAACACGTCTGGCAGCGTCATTCATCAGGAATGTGGACAGTTGGTCAGCCGTCCAGCTGAAGCAGAAATGCTGAGGCTGACATTCAGTCACAGTTTTCTTCCATATAGCGTTAACCTTATGAACACTCAAGTTTCCTCTTTCTGCTTTGTATTCAATATCTCTACCTCTACCTCTACCTCTACCTCTCTCTCTCTCTCTCTTTCTCTCTCTCTCTCTCTCTCTCTCTGTGTGTGTGTGTCTATTTCTGTGTCTGTGTCTTTCTGTCTGTCTGTCTGTCTGTCCCAAAGGTGATTTTTTTTTTTTAAGAGGCAACTGGAATTTCTGGGTTTTCTTTGAAGACATTTCGCTTCTCATCCAAGAAGGATGAGGATTAGGAAGGATTTGAATGGAAGTGGATAGCAGGGAATGAAATCCTTCCATTCCCCACCATCCAGTCAGAGCTGAAGAAGCTTCTTGGATGAGAAGCAAAACGTCCTCAAAGAAAAAAAACCAGAAAGTCCAGTTGCCTTTGAAAAAAAAGCACCTTTGGATGACAAAGAATCTCCATAGACATATATATGTATGGTGCAGGTATATATTTATGTCTGTATATAGCATGTGTATATGTGTGCTATGTATGTGTTTGGGTAGATGTACACTTTCTCTCGAGAGCAGGGAACAGAATTTCTTTTTTAATGTGGGCTGATGTGTTAGCAGTGAAAACAATGACAATAAAATTATCTTAGCTATCTATCTTTGCAAATATGTCCACTAAGACTTCACCTGACCTGCATGTTTTGCATATCTTGCACAAAAACACCCAGATTGTCATCTTGCTCTGGGCTGAAACCCCCTTCCTGGAATGGTCACCCCTGAACTCAGGCAATTACTGAAGACCTTTCAAGTATTTAGAGGAAAATCTTTCCTCTGTGGATCTTATGGACAACTGGTTTGGTTTACTTCTCCTTTCTCCTTCTACCATAAAGATATTAATCCATAATTCAAGAAATGCCTATGGGAAGCTTCCTCTCTAAGGATCTGTGGACTAGATAAGAACTCACAGAAATTACCTGCCATGGCTGGACATTGGAGACCCTCTTGCCAAGCCTCATCATGGTTGGTTGCACTCTTGATCCATATATTGCATGCAATGCATGTGCTACAGCATAAATGGCATTGTAGATGTTGTAACTTTCACCTTCCATGCTTGTTTCAAAAACGTAAGAAGGTAGATTCTGCAAATTCTCCTTTCCTGTACATGGTTTTACCCACTTTGGAAGCCTTTTGCCTGGATTATGGAACCTGCAGCCAAACAACCTTTCCCAACACAGCGGGAGAAAGACGTCCCCTTGTGGCTTCAAGGGGTCTAAAGACAGGAGGAAATGACTGAATTCTGAGACATCCCCAGTATGGGGCCTAAAATGCAGAGCCCCATGGAAGGGCTTTACTGCGTTCAATAAGTCTTTGTTCCTCGCCACACTAAGTTTCCAATGGGAAGTTAAGATCCAAACTTTCCAGAATGATGTCTTTCTCAAATGTTCATGGACATTCATTGCCACCTGTACATTTGCAATACTATTGGGGTCTCCAAACAGAACAATCACTTCAGCTTTTGCCCACTTATCCACAATATGAAGTAATTTCAAAATTGTAAGATCAAGAAAATTTGGTTTCAATATTTCAGTGAAAGCCAAACAGATCTCCTTCTCCTTGAGCATTGATGCCAGAGATGAGATGAAACGTGCTCCACTGTCATCTTCAGGGCCCACCAGCCCAATCCAGTTCCATTGGAAGTAGAGGAGAAGTTGGACTAAACCCTCATACTGAAAAAATTCATTGGGATTAATTTGGAAGAAGGAAGGATAAACTCTTCTGTCTCCCTGAGAGAACTCAAAGCCAACACCAAGCTGGAGAAAATGAGATTCTTGATAGATTAACATTTTATGGTGACTTTAGGGGCCACCATGACGTGGATTATTGTCCCACCAGTTAGGCTGTCTCACTTTGAGTGGCAAGCTTAATTTTCTTGCCTTCTTAGGAACAGCCACTGTTTATAAGGACACAATTCATCAACTGTATACGGAGAATAGGCTGCTCTGAATGGATGATTACATTTTTATGAAGAATAGGTTAGGAAGGAAGGAATTTCTCTTGGAAAGTACAGTATGTCAAAATTATCTCATTGCCTAACACTTTTGGGTCAATAAAAACATATCTTGACATATAAAATATAAAAACAAATTCAACTATAGTGCAGATTCTCTAGGTCATATACTGCTCATTTGCCCCCCAAAACTCATTAGGCTATCATCTTGGGCTTCTGTGTGTGCTTCTGCTGTTTGTCTACCTCATATTGTCTCTTACCTGTGGGACCTTGTAGAGGTTGAAGATGGAGGCCATCAGCCTTGAGGATTTGGGGTTGAGACCTCCGATGACAGAGAGAAGAGGGTCCTTCATGTCACATTTGTAACCTGGAACCATTCGGTCTCGGGTGGAGAGCAGGGAGAGGCTGTTTGAGCAAATCTCCACCTCAGACTGAGAATTGCTATAGATGTGGAAGCCCAGGGTGATGTTGGAGGGGAGAACGAGATCCTTGTTGACCTCTCTGACTGCAAACACCAAGGCTCTGAACTGCTGGTAGTTCTTGAGTATCATTCTACAGTAAGAAAATCATTGGGGAAATTTTAAGGAGAGCTTGTGTGTGTTGATGGAGTTTATCCTGCTTTTTCCCCCAATGTCCTTTGAAATTTGATTACAACAATCAACAAGTGAAAATTGAATTTTCCACCATATTGTAAGTCAACTTCTTCACTTGCAGAATTTCTAATGTGCTGCCCCTCCTCACTTTTTTGGTGGTTTATTTGCTTCCTGATCAAGAATTCTCCATCTGGAAAGATTTTATGAGTTTTATGAGTTTGGTTCTTTATTGAGAAAAGCACAAAGATCTGAACTAGGCAAGGACATGGCAAACATCACTAGAACAAATATTTCTGAAAAGAGTCCCTGAATATAAAGCAAAGCAAATAATTATTTACATCTTTCCCCTCTGGGTGAAACTTACAAAATATTCTCCAGAAGTAGAGATGGGTCTTTTTGAAAGGATTGGAAGTTGATTTTAAGTGCAATTCTCAGGGCAACATTCCCACCAATGATGAAATTACCAGGCCTGTAAAAGTCTCTCGTAGTGTGTAAAGGGTTGGTCAACACACATCCAGTTTGCACCCTCTTAGCAATAGTTGGAGGCAGGAGCCAGAAGAGCAGCAGCAGCAGCAGGAGGAGAGGCAGCCCAGCCATTCTTCTCCCCTCCTAGATCAGAAATCCATGTTTGTGAAGAAGATGAATTTGTAGGTAGCACTTGAAATATCACCAGGACTTTAAAGAGAGACTGTGCCACTTGGATGCCCCCAGTACCAACGTATGTCAACCATACTACCCCTTACCTCTGTTTGGGCTGTGACCAAAGAGGAAAATAAGACGAGCTGAATCTCAGCAAACTCCAGAGTTCACTCTTTGCAAGACGAGGCAAGGTGACATGTCCTGTCCCCACCGGGAGAACTCTGAGCATATAATCAAAACAGGTTTTATCTCGGAAGACTTTTGTAGGTAGAAATCCATAGGGGGCACATTAGAAATTACTGTTTTTCTGGTAGTCGCATAGAATTTTCCTATTGGCTTAGCAATAGTTACCGTATTTTTCGGAGTATAAGACGCACCTACCTTCTTTGGTTTTTTTTTTAAAAAAAGGTTTTTTTTTATTTTTTAGACAATCACACATACAAACATACAATGTATTTTCTCTCTAATCTTAATCAAATTCAATTTTTCCCTTCTATTCTATATTATACCCCTTCCCATTGTCATCTATTTTTATATCCATCCTCACATTGGTTAATTATTTAATATTACAATTGTTTAATACAAATTCAACATATTTATATAAATCAATTAGTTATAACTATCTTTTTTGTATTTTAATCAATATGAACATGAATATTCCAATTATTTCCATGCAATCCAATTTCTTACAAATCAATTAATTATATTTACCAGTAATAATAAACCAAATAATTTCCCCCATATATTCCTCCAAACCACAACTTAACCATTTCTGCTTTCACCACAATATACAATTAATAGTATCTCAATTATTACAATTCCCTAGTTAAATAGAGCTTTTTTTCTTTTGTGTTTTAAAATCTTGAACTCTTCTCTTTTGCCCTAAATTTCCCATTGTGTGCACCTACCTTTTTTGGTGAGGAAAAAGAAATCTCTCCCTGCCTCATTTTGTCACGTTGCAGGAAAGAACCTGCTTTATTTTCAGTTTCATTTTTACAGCATAGCTAGGGAAAAAAAATCTGCTCCAGCACTCTTTGCAACAAGCAGGAGAGCCCTGCGCAAAACAGCTGAGAGCAAATCAGCTGAGAGTCGGGAGGCCGATCTAATCAACTTGTGCTAATTAACCTATGCTGAAGCTGGAAGGGCTGTTTTTTCTTGCTGTTTGCTTGCAAGAAGGTAACTGCTGCGAGGCACAGGCCAAAGGGTGGGGGCCAGTGGGTGGGCAGGGCTACATTCGGTGTATAAGACGCACCTAAATTTTCACCCCCTTTTGGGGGGTAAAAAGGTGCGTCTTATACTCCGAAAAATACTGTACTCTTCATGCACCAGATGGAGAAAAATGAGTTTGGGTCTCCTGTTGTTAATCCACAGATCAGATGCAGTTGAGAGTCAAGGTGAAGTCTGGTATTTGAGTTGTGTGAAACTGAGCATGTGCACACGAGATGGAGTTTGGCCTCTTCCAAAGTTTGTTTGGATACTATAAGTGTTTGTGGGGCCTGGTGTCATATGGCAATCAGTTCTACCTAGTAAGTCTGGGCAATCATAACAATGCTTGGATGGAATAAATGGTTTATATAGACCAACATGGCAGGTGATAAAATTAGACTAATTTCTCTAAATTAGTCTAAAATTAGACTAATTTCTCCCATAGAATTTAAAATTCAGCAGGAAGATCTCTCAAGGTGTTAGGCAAATTTAAATTCTACAGGTGGCTTATCTAACAACTTGTTGGAATCAGAAAGATTTTTCTTCTGTGGTTCTCTTGTCAAATATGTCTTCAGAACTGTGAACTGGTATGGGAAGGATCCCATCACCCATGGTAAACCTCTGGACTGGCCTAGTAATAAGACTGGGTACATGTGCGATGTCTCCCCCAGACCATTTCCCAGAGAGCTCTCTAGTGGTCAGCTTGGGGGCGGGGGAGGATAAACTGGTTCCTGGCACATCAGGAGCTGAGTTAATCGAAGGCTCCAAGTAGCTGTTTGGAAGGGACTTGGCTGAAGCTCCAGCTGGGAAAAGCATACAGTTGCAGGTGGTCAGTGAAGAGGAGGAGGAACTGCCTTCTGTACCTGATCCAAGAACACATACTGTAGGGCAGAGAAAAGGCAGGAGCAGACAAGATCAGCCAGACTACTTGAGAGGAGAAAACCTTGCCCTCCTTGATGGGCTGTACCGGAAGCTGGCTATTTAGCACAGCAGACAGAGAGAGGCGCTGCTGGGAACAATGTGTTTGCTTCCTAGCTGTGTGTTTTCTGGTCCTTCTGATTCCTGCCTCACTTTGGATTGACATGATGCCTTGACTTGAATCGTGTCTCGGAAATGCTGGACTTTTCTTGACTCGTGAGCTTTCCAGTGTTGTGGATTTAAACTTGCCTGGTGGATTTATTTTGTTTGAGAAACTTTCAGGTGCTTTGTGGATTCTTTAGCCATTCCTCTGTGGACTAACATTGGGCTGCTTGTGGCTGGATTTAATTGGTCTGGATTTTTTGGTGTAGGGAATTTCTGGGGCATATTAATACTCACTAAACAACAGTTACATCTGTGTACGTATGAGCAGGGTAGCACAACATGGTGTTATGTGATTCTCCCCATTCTCTGAAGAACTTTCCATGCTGTGATGGTTGGAAAAAAGACATTGAGCTCAAACCTCTGAATTTTAAGGTATCTCAGTGAGGCCTTCTCATTTCAAGGTCAAGTATCATCCTTACACTGATGAATTATACAACCATGAATTGATCAAGGAATGCTATCGAGGTTTTGTCCTAGTGCCTGAATTCTATTGGATGGAGGAAGATTTCCAGTTTTAATGTTATCAAAATCAAGCAGCTGTGGATGATTGGTCCTTCCAGTACTGAAGACTTTCCTTCTTTGGTCCTTCATGACTTGCTTAGGACTGCTGTATAATGTGGTTGTCTCCTTGGATTCTCATCTCCTCCTCAAAAAGCAGAAGTTAGTTATGGTAGCTGTTTGTAAAGCTTCAGTTTGCTCAAAAGGATGAGATTGAGTTGGGAAGAGTCTGAATGCCCAAAGATCAAAGATGTATAAGAGCAAGCTTTCTTTCTACATAGGGCACAGGGACTCAGTGTGGACAACTGGAAGACATGGGGTGAAAATGGCTGCATGATTGTTACGGATAGCAGGTTTATTTCCTTATTTATTCATTTCCTTATTAAATCAATTTCTATATCTGGAATTGGAGCTGATGGAGATTGAGGGAGCAGCTTCATTGGCTTTGGAGGAAAATGGGGAGGGGCAGGCCAAATTAGGCCAGGTGGTAGGCAGGGAGGAATAGGGACAGGATGACTAAGAGAAGCTAAGCAATGAACATGAGAGACAGAGCTCAGGCGATGAGCAAGGACCGCCCCCTCCTGATCCTCAAGCACGGAGAGTGGAGAGAAGGCGGGAACAGTGCAGGCTGACCTGACTACTTGGGAGGAGAGCGCCCTACCCCTTTCCACAAGACACACCTGGTGACTGAGACTTAAGGAGATGCTGTGGGTCATCACATGTTTATTTTGAAACAAGGTCTTCTAAAGGAGAGGTGCACTTTAGGACCAATGAAATAATTTCTATCACAACAGTGTAGAATTCCATTGACTTTGTCTAGATGGTAGTTAAAAAGTGTCGAATTCAGAAATCAGGTTTCTTAGGTGCTCCTGGCTACTTTCCTTCGTGACCAGAGGGAAGCTCGCCTGACACATTAGGCCCTTGTTTCATTCATGGCAACAAATGGGGAGAGAAGCTTTTCAAAGCTTGGTTTTCTCCAAAGTTCCAACCCAACATATTCCTTTCTTCATAAAATCCTCATCCCTCCTCATCCCTCCTCACTCCCCATTGGCTGAGATACTATGAGGTTATGCTCCTCCCTCCCGACTCCTACATATTTCTTCTACATACTAAATCATACACCACATGTACATTAAAATTAGGAGATAATTTATGCAAAGTGTGTCAGATAATATTTATTCAGCTAATTAGACATGCTCAGTTGCCTGTTTTGAGTTCTGGGCTTTTTAAATGGATTCTTGGAACAATAGATTTTTCCCGTTTTTCTGTTTCAGCTTTGCCTTCCCTGTTTTCCAGTTCAGTTCTCTTCCCATTCTCTCTCCTGTTGTCCCATTCAGTTAGTTTTCACTGGTTAGCCATTTCCTCTTGCAGCTGTTTTTACAGCTTGTATTCCTCATTTTCCTAATATGAAGACCTGGCTAATTTTTGTGTCTATCCTATGCCCTGCCTTTCTATCACCATTTCCTCACTCCCATCCATTGTAATTTCTTTGACAGGCTTGACAGATTCAATTTTTTTTTTCAATATTAAATTTTGAAAACCATTCGCAAGATTTGACCAAGTGGGGCGGAAGGAAGGAAGGAAGGAAGTGGCTGCCCTAGTTTGTCACTTCGTTGTCCAGAGAGATCCAATGTTTAGCTTTTGATGCAGAAAAGTCTGATGGATTTCAGACCAGGAGCCCATCAGGACCACTTTGAGTCCTCCTGCAGGAGCTTCGGAGGGTTGACAGAAACTACTTTCATACAAGATGAACGATACAATCAATGGCAAACTGAACAAAGAGGCCACACAGGATACTAAGTCACAGAAACAGAATTCAAATGAAAAGGGAATTGAGTTGTGTGCCTTTCATTCCGAGAAAAACTGAAGTGATTCTGCAAAAATGCTCACCAGGACATCAGCTGAACTGTTGAAGCATGAAATGAAATTTCATTTCAGGCATGTAATTTTAAAATCAGCTCAATTTAGGATTAATATATGGAGATCTAACAGAAAAAAAATATATGAGAAACAGGCCCTACTCAGGGGTCAAGGGCATTGGCATTAGAAGGCAGACAATATTGGAGTTAAAGGTCATCAAACCCAGACTGGCACCGCAATCTATAGTTATGGTAGCCTTTCCCAGCGATCTCTGGAGACAAGATGCCAAGTTGAAGGACATCAGAAGTCAATTTCTTTCATCCACATCATTTTCTGGGCATGTCTGGACAGGAACGACCATATTTACTACAGAATAATGTCCCTAGGTGTGTATCTGTGATTTTGATGCTTTTCTCCAGACATCCCTCCTCACATGGAGCCCTGGTAGAACTTCAGGGTTCCCAGAGGAGAAGTTGCTTCACAGTGTAATTATCACCATCCTGTTCTCTGTGACTTCTTCTGTCACTTCTCCAGCGACTGCCTAGATGTAAACATCAGACTGAAGCATCAAGGAAGGGACCTTGCATCAGAAAAGGATAAATGACTCGGGTCAGGCTCTGCTAGCACAAGTTTTGGGACAGGTAGGAGCTCTGCTCTTGAACGTACTTTCTCTCCTTTCCAGATGAAGCTCGGCTTGTCTCTGTCTGAATCAGAAGAACTGCTGGCATTTCCATCTTGTGGGAAGCCTGGAATTCTTCTGTATCTTCTTGGTGTCCTTGTTTAGAAAGGGATTGATTCAGCCCAAGGAATGATGGACCTCCTGATTCTGCTCCTGATGCTTCTGATGCTGCCGGTGTTCCAGCCAGTCTCTGGAAAGCTTAGGAGGAAGTGCCCGATGAATTTGGAGCACCGGGATGGAAAAAATCCACCAAGCTATTACAGGCCAGGAGACCATCTCATTAGCATGGTCACCACGGCAACATTAAGCTCAAATATAATGTTGCCTTTCAACATGGCTCCTTCTACTCAGTCTGATGGGTAAGTCATTCAGGATGATGGATTTGCATTCCTTCCATTTTCAGATGTAATATTCTCCTTTTTTCCTCCTTATTTCACTTACTCCTATATGGAAGGACCCACCTAATTTCCTGGAACAGACTCAAATCCAAAGATGGAGAAACAGCTAAAAGAACTCCAGATTATTTCTTCCTCCCCATCCAGTCCTGAGTTCATCTGATTGAAAACTGACTTTTGTTTAAAGTAACTATTGAAAAGGTTGCAATTTCCTATGTCAAGCCCATCCCTGGAAGCTTTCAAGAAGAGACTGAACTGCCATCTGTTAGGAATGGTGTAGGGTCTGCTTGGGCGGAGGCTAGGGGGCTGGACTAGATGACCTACAAGGTCCCTTCCAACTCTCTTAATCTGTATCTGTATCTATCTATAAATGCTCATTGGATGGTATAATTTTTGCCACTAGTTGTGGATCAGTATTGGCTTAAAATTCAATAGGGTTGTGTGACAAAGAGTAAATACATTAAACAATATCATCTTATTGTTTTCGATGGTAGTGTTGATAATATGAATATTTTTCCACAGGTGGGCACCTTCAGGTAGGTTATCTCCTGATAAGTTTAGAATTGTCCGGTTCATTTTTGCCATTCACGTAGCTAACAAGAATCCACAGCTCCTGCACAATCTCACACTTGGCTACAACATCCATGACAACTCGCTGAACTCACTTGCCACTTCAGATGCTTTGCTGGACATGCTCTCTACTGGAGAAGCCAATGTCCCCAACTACAGCTGTGGGAAGAAGGATGGTCTTTTGACTCTTCTCGATGCAGCAAGAAGGGACATCTCCATCCAGATGTCAACTTTAGGAGGCACCTACAAAGTCTCACAGGTTTGTGTGTGTGTGTGTGTGTGTGTGTGTGTGTGTTTCTGTATCTGGTAAAGTGAGTGCAGACTTGGTTGGTGATCAATATATCCACTTGCATCTTCTCCATGGAATTCAGGAGCTGTTTTTCACCATAGCCATTGTAGGTCTCATGGCTGGTGATTGGGATCCATATTGAGAAGGAGGCAACCATCAAAGCAGCCATATCTTCTCATGTCACCATCTTCATGGCTTGGGTGGATTCTGCTGGACACTTGTAGCAAATAGGACCAAAGCTCACGAAGGGTGCATACTTGTACCATTATTATTCAGTCTAGACATGAATGACTTACCAGGACTCATAAAGGACCCTCCGGTACACATGCCTAAGACACTAGATACATATATTATCATCTTGTTATAAACTGAGAATGGTATTATTATTATTCTTATTATACCTATCATAAAGGAGAATATTTGTAGCTCGGGGTTGACATGAGGGGTCCTTGGTGCTCTCTGAACTTGCTTGTTTTCTTGCAGATGTTTCTTTACCCAAACTAGGAAACATCATCAGTGCTAGTGATGATGATGATGATGATGGTTAGCACTGATGATGTTAGCCAGTTTGGGTCATGAAACGTCTGGAAGAAAACAAGCAATTTCAGAGAGCACCAAGGGCTCCCTCAAGTTGGGTTCCATAGGCTGTAAAGAAGACTTGGCTCCAACTCTCATAATAAGTATCTGATTCTTAATAAATCAAAGTCAAAAGTTATGAATTTTAAAAATGACATCATATCCATAGAGGGCTATTCAGTGGTGAGCCATAGAGCAAGTAACACCTTTCCTTATCTAGAGGTAGCTTTCTTGGAGACTGGATCTTTGCTCACTCTACATCAAAAGAGCCCAGAGCAAGGACATAAGTTAATCTACTACTTAAATTTAAGCTATCCAACTTCCTTAGCCCCATTTATTAAAGTATATAATGCCGAGATTAGAACACAATAGAGTAACAGAGTTAGAGGGACCTTGAAGGTCTTCTAGTCCAACCCCCTGCTTAGGCACGAAACCCTATAGCATTTCAGACAAATGGTTATCCAACATCTTCTTAGAAACTTCCAGTGTTGGAGCATTCACAACTTCTGGAGGGAAGTGGTTCCGCTGATTAATCGTTCTAACTGTCAGGAAATTTCTCCTTAGTTCTAGGTTGCTTCTCTCCTTACATTACCCCTAAACTCTTATATGGAGCTGTGATTTGAAGTTTTAAGACATATATCATCACTAAAATAATAACATCATCTAAGAAGGATAAAAGTTCTTCCACCCTCAGGGCTTAATTGGGAATTTATACAACTTTTCCCCTGTCTAAAATTGGGGCATACAATTGTTGATATAAAATTAAGCTGTAGAAACTGAGATTTCCAAAATTCTGTCTTTTTTAACAGACAAATGTTCCGTTAAAAGACAAATATTTAAATGCAAAAGTGCCTTCGGGCGATATTTATTTTAGTGAGAATGTGCTGGAAACAATCATTAAATATAGAAGATTTAACCAAGTCCCAATGAACTTGTCTTTCTGGAGCTCCAGAGAGAGACTAACACACTCATCCTTTCAATCTCAATTATATAAGAAAGAAAACTTTCAGAAGCTTGGACTGCACATTATAAAAACAACCTATTGTGATCCTTATATTAAAACAACTCATTTCCTATGCTATGAGAATTCAAAAATTATATATAATACGGCATTTTATTGGAACAAAACAGTTCACCTAAAATCTGTATATCTGCGTCTGATTGTGGGAAATTATAAAGGTGATACAGAAGTATGATTTTCATTCTTTATTTGTGTACTTGTTTCCTTAATTTTTTTATTCTATGCTTATATATTGTGTTCTTAATGTTCTGTGTTTTATATTCTGTATTTTTGTAGGCCTCATGACTAATCAACAATAAATTATTCTAACAAGTTCAAGGGAATGAAGTTGGATTTATTAAAAGCTAATGTTTTGGACTTGATCTGAACCCAAATATAAGCATTCTTTGTTGTCTTTTCAGATCAGTTATCTAACTGCTTCAGAGGCTCTGAGTGATAAAAGTCAATTCCCTTTTTACCACCGGATGCTCCCCAAAGGAGGGTTCCAGGACTCAGCAATTGTCCATCTGCTTCTCCATTTCAGATGGACCTTGATTGGCCTCTTTGCTTCAGACACAGAGAAGGGAGAGAATTTCATGAGGATTTTGACTCCTATGCTTGTCAGGAATGGAATTTGTGTGGTTATATCACAACGAATCTCAATGACTAGACATCCGGCACCCTTCAGAGAAGCCCTCTCTAAGTGGAGACAAGTCAATGTCTTTGTTCACTTCTTAGAATACGTTTCCATTTCAGACGGAATCCTTCCTTTCCAGTTAATCCTTGAAGGTTTGCCAGGACCCATTGAAGGGAAAGTCTGGATCACCACAAATTTGGGAACATATTCATTGAAAAAATACGGACGTCTCAAACATGTTCATAGTATTTGGTCTTTTTGTTTTCAGGAGAAACAATGGCCAAAAGAGGATGCGTTTGAACCCCACTTCTTTGTAGATGTCCAGTTTGAAGATCAGTATTTTCACTGTTCTTTTTCAAACCGTGTCTCTTCTTTCAATGGTCGGAGAAGATGCACCCAGAAAGCACCAATGGAGACCCAGCAGGGAAGGAACACTTTACGGATCAAAAATAACAAACATATTTACAGTATCGTTAAGACTCTGGCGCATGCCTTGAATGCTGCATATTCCTCCAGATACAGGAGGAGAAGGAAGGAGGGTGAAGAGAGTTTGGGAGCTCCAAGGCTGCAACCATGGCAGGTATGGGGTCGGGGTGGGTTTCACTTACCTTTGCTACCAGTTTGCTTGCTCACACGCGCTCACTTTCCTTGTGCATGCGCCAGTTCTGCACACGTTTCTGGACTTCTGGAACTTCCAGGAGACCTCTTTTTTGCCCTCCCCAGGCTCCAGAGGCTTCGGAAGGGCAAAAATGCCCCCCCGGGCTCTGGAGGCCAGAAATGGGCCCATTTTTGACTTCCAGAACTTCCAGGAGGCCCTTTTTTTGCCCTCCCAGAGCCTCCGCGCAGGTCCTGCACTTACCTGGCATCCAAAACAGGCTCTGTGGAGACTCCTGGGAGGGGAGGGGTGGGCGGGGCCAGCCACTCCTTGCAACTACCGGTTCGGTGAACCAGATATAAAATTAGCATCTGCTTTGCCCAAACTGGTCTGAACTGGCTGAATCTCTCTCCTTGATCAGTTTCCATCCATTATTCCTTGTCTGGCCTTCAGGTGCCTTGGAAAATAGCTTGATTCCCTTCTCTCTGTGGTAGCCCCT
>NW_027256881.1:353802990-353817990 GCF_029215685.1 Pituophis catenifer annectens | reverse complement strand
GAAAGGAAAGGAAAGAAGAGAAGGGGAAAGGAAAGGGAAAAAAAGGAAAGGAAAGGAAAGAAGAAAAGGGGAAGGGGGAAGGGGAAAGGGGAAAGGAAAGGGAAAAGGAAAAGGATCTCAACATTTGAACCCTGGTGTTTGCAGAATGGCTTTTCTGCTCTCCCTGGACGACCATGCAGTGGTGAAATCTAAAATTTGTTACTACCGGTTCTGTGGGCGTAGCTTAGTGGGCGGGGGAGGGGGAAGAAATGTGACTGGTTGGGCATGGCCAATTATTATTTTTTTTTTACTTTTAAAACCATTTTTTCTACAACCTCTTTGGTAAAGAGGTTGTAAAAAATGCTTTAAAAGCGTCTGAGGATCCCAGCTGAGTTGCCTGATCGGCGGAGGCTTTTTTTCTTTTAAATGCCTCTGACGATCAGGCAACTCAGCTGGGATCCTCAGAGCCTTTTAAAGCATTTTTTTCTACAGGCTCTGAAGAGGTTGTAGAAAAAAAAATGCTCTTAAAAGCCTTTGAGGATCCCAGCTGAGCTGCGCGATCATCGGAGGCTTTTTTTTTTTTTTTTTACTTTTAAAAGCATTTTTTTCGGCCAAAGAGGT
Organism: Pituophis catenifer annectens; assembly: GCF_029215685.1. Classification (NCBI taxonomy): domain Eukaryota; kingdom Metazoa; phylum Chordata; class Lepidosauria; order Squamata; family Colubridae; genus Pituophis; species Pituophis catenifer. The sequence goes on along the minus strand of NW_027256881.1, from coordinate 353,817,390 downwards.
TGTAGAAAAAATGCTTTTAAAAGTAAAAAAAAAAAAAGCCTCTGATGACTGTGCGGCTCAGCTGGGTATTGGGGGTGGGGGCAGGGATTTTTGCTACCGGTTCTCCGAACCACCCGCCTCCATCGCTACCGGATCGGGCGATCCGGTCTGAACCGGGAGCATTTCACCCCTGGGATGAAGCCTTCTTCAAACAACCTTACCTTAGACCATTTTCAACCATCCCAGACCGACCCAGCCTTTCTTGGGGGTGGGGGGCGTGAATGTATGGGGTGAAACCCGGTGCAGGACCACTCCTCACTTCTTGGGCTCAGGGGAGACCCCTTTCCCACCCTCTGGGACTCAGGTCCTTTTCCTTTCCCAACAGCCATTTGCCGGAACTCCTGCGGGGACGGCTTCTGTTCGCGGCCGAATATGTGCACCTGCTCCAGCGGACAACTCTCTCCGAACTGTGGTTCTCTAGGAGGTGAGGAAAAAGTCTGCTTGTGTTTGCGTGTGTGTGCATTTGTGCGTGATAGGGCCCGTAAATCTTCCATCGCCTTTGGAAGGTCTGCTGTCAACGTAATGAGCCACGGTGGCACAGTGGTTAGAGGGCAGTACTGCAGGCTACTTCTGCTGACTGCCGGCTGCCTGCAATTTGGCAGTTCGAATGAATAGAATAGAATAGAATAGAATAGAATAGAATAGAATAGAATAGAATAGAATAGAATAGAATAGAATAGAGTTGGAAGGGACCTTGGAGGTCTTCTAGTCCAACCCCCTGCTTAGGCAGGAAACCCTACACCACTTCAGACAAATGGTTATCCAACCTCTTCTTAAAAACTTCCAGTGTTGGAGCATTCACAACTTCTGGTGGCAAGTAGTTCCACTGATTAATTGTTCTCACTGTCAGGAAATTTCTCCTTATTTCCAGGTTGAATCTCTCCTTGGGCAGTTTCCACCCATTGCTTCTTGTCTTTCCCTCAGGTGCTTAAAAACTGTTCTTCAGCCTGTTTGTGCGGCTGCCTATGCTTCTATAGCTCCTTCCCGATGGTAGGAGAATAAAGAAGCGCTGACCAGGGTGTGAGTCATCCCTGAGGATTTTCCTCACTCTTCTAAGGCAGTGTTGTGGTCCGCCAGCAGTCTGCGGAGCTGGCAATGGAGTCGGACAGTGAGGAGGCTGGGGGGGAACATGGGCCAATCCTGGAGTCTGGGGAAGGCCCGGACGAGGGCTCTGCGTCAGAGGCAGAGATGGGGCCAGGGCCATCTGGGAGCAATGCATGGACTCCGGAGCTCCCAGAGTCAGACAGCAGCGAGGCAGAAGCACAGGAGGAGCCTGTTGCTAGTGCATGCATGCGCAGAGCTGTCAGAAGGCAAGAGCAGCTAAAGCAAAAGGGACGACTCGGGAGTAAGGCCAGGAGGTGATTGGCTCCTCCCATAAGGGTTAAAAAAGAAAGAAACGCACTTGGGCCTTTTTCAGGAAAGCAACATTGCTAACTCTGTTTCCAGTCGGCATCTCTTGTTTGTTTCTGAACTTCGTGGGGCTTTGCCAAGTAAGGCCTTTGGCAGGGTGTCAAGGAAGATAAAGGTTGGTGATCTTCCGAAGGATTTGTTTTGCAATTAATTGGGACTCAGCTGGAAATGAACGTAATTCTCAGCTGTTACAATAAAATAGGTTTTTTTTTGGGACTAATTGTGTATTGTAATGATTTAGTAAGCCTGGGTCACAACAGGCAGCGAGCCCTAGTGGTATCAGGGCTCATGTTAGGTGCTGTGCTCACCACTCTCTGTAACGTCTTTCTATCTGTGGCTGTCAAGCCAGCATACCACACCGTAATGCAATGAGTGACTATTGGCACTAGCTTTATTATTATTATTTACTTTATTCATGAAACATGAAACTCAGTCAACTGAACATTCAAAAATGCATCACAAATACCATTGACTGGTGCTAATGGTTGATACAGGTTGCTGCCAGCATCCTAGATATCAACCAAGTATCTTCTTAAGGTGTACGATGTTCCGAGAAGCGCAGTTTTTTGCAGTTCCGCTGGTGTTATTGCAGGAAGCTGCAATTTGTTGATGTATGTTATAAAATTCTTGGACATGGTACCAAGTGCCCTAATGACAATGGGTATCACTGTTACATGTTTCATCCATAGCCGTGTATTATTATTATTATTGGTTAATCTGTAGTGAGATTCACAGCCTTTGAGGCTGGTTAATAGCTCAGCAGCTCGAGTCCTAACCAAGGACCTAGGAACTGTTAAGGTATCGTCGGAGGATGTAAGCTGTTCCGAGTAAGGTGGTTTTTTGTAGAGTCAAAATGTTCAAGTCCGGCAAATTTAGAATTTCTAAATAGCGGGGTAGCCCTTTGGGTATTGCTCCGAGGGCTCCAATTACAATCGGGACAACACACGATTTCTTTTTCCACAGTCGCTCAACTTCAATTTGTAAGTCCCGGTACTTTGTGATTTTTTTCTTGCTGCTTATCTTCAATCCGTGCATCACCAGGTATTGCAATGTCAATGAACCATACTTTTTTCTTTTCAACTATTGTTATGTCAGGTGTGTTGTGGACCAAGTGCCTGTCAGTCTGAATCCTAAAGTCCCACAAGATCTTGAGTTTCTCATTCTCTAAAACTTTCTCAACCTGATGTTCCCAGTGGTTTTTGCTGTACTCAAATCCAACCTTCTGGCACAATTTCCAGTGAATGATCTCAGCAACGCGATCATGGCGTTGTAGGTAGTCAGTTTGTGAAATTTTGCTGCACCCGCTGATCAGGTGGTTGACTGTCTCATCTTTCTCGTTGCAGAGGCGGCATTTGCTGTTGGTGGTAATATGTTGAATTTTTGCCTTCATGCAGTTTGTGGCAGTGTTCTTGAGCTGCCAAAATAAAGCTTTGTTTCTTTTGTGACTTGTTCTTGAGCTGCCAAAATAAAGCTTTCTGTTTCTTTTTTCAGTACTCCTGATCTTAACCAGTTCCAAGTTAGTTTCTCATCAGCTTTGTCTTCAATACTTTTCAAGTATTGGCCATGTAGAGCTTTGCTTTTCCAATTTTCAGCTCGCTGCTCAATTACTTCTTTCTTATATTCTGCTTTTGTTTTAGTTGTCTTTAAAAGGCCTCCTTTATTTACTTCCTTAATCATTGGTTCTTCACTTTTCTGGATGTAATCATTCAAGCTGCATTTTTCTTCTTCCACAGTCTGCTTTACTTGTAGGAGTCCTCGACCACCCTCTGCTCTTGGTAAATATAATCGGTCAACATCACTTTTAGGGTGCAAGGCATGATTCATTGTCATAAGCTTCCTTGTTTTTCTGTCCAAATTGTCTAACTCCATCTGGGTCCAGTCAATTATTCCTGCAGAGTATCGAATCACAGGTATAGCCCAGGTATTTATGGCTTTTATGATGTTTCCTCCACTCAATTTGGACATTAATATCTTACGAATTCGCCGAATGTACTTGGCTGAAGTTAATTCCTTGACTTTATTATGCATTAAGTCAGAGGCCTCTAAAATCCCCAAGTACTTGTAGCCTTCTTCTGATTTTACTGCCTTTATCATTTCTTCATTCTCTAGTTCTATTCCATCCTCTTCTATGATCTTGCCTGCTTTGGTTGCTGTTGTTGCACATTTATCAATTCCAAACTGCATACCAATGTCTTGGCTGAATTCTTTTGTGTTTTCAATTAATAAATTCAGTTCAGCTTTTGTTTTACCAAACAGCTTCAAATCATCCATGTACATCAAGTGCGAGATTTTCAGTCCTTTCTTTGCAAGTTCGTATCCACAGTTCATCTTCTTCAAAATGATTGTCAGTGGTAGCATTGAGAGTATAAAAAGTAGGGGTGAAAGGGAATCGCCCTGGAAAATGCCTCGTTTAATAATTTATTACTATTACTATTACTATTCAGCGCACAGTCAGCCAGATGTTTGGCCTGAGTTTGGCATTTTTGTCTATCTATTGAGTCCTTACCAAGGACCTGGATAGGCAGATCTGGATGTTTGATGGGGTTACAGAGATTGTCGCAGGATGGAAACTATTCCCAGTAAAGCCGCCTTCTGCAATTGACTGATGGCGAATCTGTCAATGCCAAGGATGGTGTTCAAGTGGTGCTCCAGTTGTTTTGGGATTGCACCCAAGGCGCCTATGACTATTGGGTCCTACCCTTGCTTGCCTTGGCCGTAGTCGTTCTATTTCTATTTGTAGGTCTTTGTATTTTGTTATGTTCTCCAGTTCTTTCTCTTATATTCTTCTGTCTCCAGGCACTGCCACATCCACTATCCAGACTACTACTACTATTACTTCTTCTTCTTCTTCTTCTTCTTCTTCTTCTTCTTCTTCTTCTTCTTCTTCTTCTTCTTCTTCTTCTTCTTCTTCTTCTTCTTCTTCTTCTTCTTCTTCTTCTTCTTCTCCTCCTCCTCCTCCTCCTCCTCCTCCTCCTTCTCCTCCTCCTCTTCCTCCTCCTCCTTCTCCTCCTCCTCTTCCTCCTCTTCCTCCTCCTCCTCCTCCTCCTCTTCCTCCTCCTCCTTCTCCCCCTTCTCCTTCTCCTTCTCCTCCTCCTTCTCCTCCTCCTCCTCTTCCTCCTCCTTCTCCTCCTCCTCTTTCTTCTTCTCCTCCTCCTTCCCCTTCTTCTTCTCCTTCTTCTTCTTCTTCTTCTTCTTCTTCTTCTTCTTCTTCTTCTTCTTCTTCTCTTCTTCTTCTTCTTCTTCTTCTTCTTCTTCTTCTTCTTCTCCTCCTCCTCCCCCTTCTTCTTCTCCTTCTCTTCTCCTTCTCCTTCTCCTTCTCCTTCCTTCTCCTTCTCCTCCTTCTCCTTCTCCTTCTCCTTCTCCTTCTCCTTCTTCCTTCTCCTCTTCCTCCTCATTATTACTATTATTATTGTATTATTATTATTATTATTATTTCAATCTTCAATTCGATTCACAGTCTGGGACTGGTAGAAACTTAACAGTTCAAGTCCTAACCAAGGACACCGTTAAAGTAACATCTGAGTTTATAGGCAGTTCCAAGTAAGGTGCTTTTTTTTTTTTTGCAAAGTCAGAATATTCAGGTCTGATGAGTTCAAAATTTCCGTGTATCTAGGCAGCCCTATTACTATTGGCATCAGCATTGATTCCTTCCTCCACAATCGCTCAACTTCCATTTGCAAATCACGAAAAAAAAAGTTATTTTTCCCTAGCTGTTTCTCTTCAATTCGTGCATCGCCTGCTATTACGTTATAAACGAAGTAGACTTTTTTTTTCTTTCCCACAATAATATTATTGTCATTGCTTGAGTGTATTCGCCACCCATCTTGCCAGGAATCCCAAAATGCTACTCATAGTAATAGACTCTTTGGATGTGATCTGAAAACATCTGGAACATCCCTTAAACCCTGTCGACATGGACAAAATCCCCCTCGGTCAATTGCAAAGACAGCTTTATCCCAAATGTGCTTTTTCAGGAGGCAATTAGATTTAACAGATTAACAGAGTTGGAAGGGACCTTATAGGTCATCTAGTCCAACCCCCCGCTCAAGCTTCCAGTGATGAAGCTCCACAACTTCCGAAGGCAACTTCTGTTCCATGGGTTGATTGCTCTCACGGTCAGAAAGTTCCTCCTCATTTCTAGGTTGAAACTCTCCATCCATTATTCCTTGTCTGACCTACAGGTGCTTTGGAGAATAGCTTGACCCCCTTCCTCCTCTCTATGGCAGCCCCTCAAATATTGGAAGACGCTATCCTGTCTCCCCTGGTCCTTCTCTTCCCTAGACCAGCCAGGCCCAGTTCCTGTAACTGAAAGACCACTGGACTTCCTTGTTTTTTTCCCCACACCCAGTCATCCAAGTCATGGTTTTTTAGCTATACAATTTGGGATGAACCCCCTTGGAGAGGTGTAGGAAGGATTTTCCAGAGGAAAAATTGTAGACTACAGGAACCAGGAGCACCACTCAGGTGACCCCAAGGACACTTGAGATAAACCTCCAAGTGGCCTCAACGACCCTCTAAAATAATGCAAATGACCAGCTGTCTGCAAAGAGTAGAAATCCTTCCGTTCCCCACCATCCAGTCAGAGCTGAAGAAGCTTCTTGGATGAGAAGCGAAACGTCTTCAAACAAAAAACAAAGTCCAGTTGCCTCTTGAAAAAGCCCCTTTGGGACAACCCTGACCTGGAGGACTGAGAATCTCTACAGACTTTTAGCTATACAATTTGGGATGAACCCCCTTGGAATGGGCTGGGAGTAGGAATGGATTTCCAGAGGAAAAATTGCAGACTACAGGAATCAGGTGCACCACTCAGGTAACCGTGAGGACACAGGTAAACCTCCAAGTGGCCTCAATGGCCCTCTAAAATAATGCAAATGACCAGCTGTCTGCAAGGAGTAGAAATCCTTCCGTTCCCCTCCATCCAGTCAGAGCTGGAAGAGAAGCGAAACATCTTCAAAAGAAAAAAAGCCCATGAAAATTCAGTTGTCTGTCCCCACATTTGGGACAACCATGATCTGGATGGACTGAGAATCTCTACAGATTCTTAAAGGCAGCTTTACTCGTGCCGGTTTATAATATCCTGCCACGATATTTGTAACACCATCAAACATCTCCCTGTCCCAGGTTCTTCGGAAGGACTCGATAGGTAAATAACGATGCCAACTCCAGTCTGACTGTGCAAAAAAACAAAACCCTAACCCTAAAAAAAAAAAAAAATCTCCTAATATGGTCTGCTCGGTGCCTGGTTTTTTTTTTCCGAATCTGCCTCTCTGCACAGATTTTGTGGGTTTTTTTGTTTCTTTTTTTAAAGCAATTGCTAAATGAGTGAGCCGGATCTGCATGAAAATTTTAAGCCTTGCTCCAACTTGTAGCTCATAAAGTGTCTTAGGGGCAAACGGGAGCGGGAAGGACTGGGAACAAGTCCTCCCTTGAATTCAATCCGTCAAGATGTGGGTTGTTGTTTTTTTTTCCCCTTTCCTGGCTAATCCTGGCTGCAGGGGGGGCTGGGGAGTAGGGCCGCCTCCCTGCCCCCTCCCCAAAGCCAGGGAAGGCTGGTCTCTTCCATGGGGCTCGGCTCGCAGACTTGCCAGATGTTTGCAATCCCCCAGCAATGCCAGGAATTCGAGCCGGGGAAGGGGACGGGAGGTGTGGTCTGCATTCCAGAGGGTCCTTGGGTGGGTGGGTGGGTGGGTGGGGGAGGAGGGGAGGAATGAAAGAAGCTGAGGACGGAAGCAGGGAGACCCAGGCAGACTCCGGCAAGGCTGAAACCGGCTCCTTTTGGGGCCGGTCCAGTCCAGGCATCCGTCCAGAACATGTTGGAAACTGCAAGAAGGAGCAGCAAAAAAAGGGGGGGCAAGCCCTCCCTCATGCTCTGAAAGAAAGACCTCCCCAAATGGAGTTTTCCATTCCTGTCTGCCAGTTTAACATACGCCCACAGCCCTTCCAAGGAGCAATTATGAGCAGGTGGATTTAATAACTTTCCTCAGGAGCAGCTTCCTGGTTGTGGAAAGATACACAAACGCACTGCACACACAGAAAACACACACACACACACACACACACACACAGAGAGAGAGAGGGCGGGGGCAGCAGATCTGGGCCCCTTGGGCCCAAACCAGAGCTTTCTTTAAAGCCTCCCAAATGTTCGTTTCGGGCCGGCCGTTCGAAGTGAAAAAGCCAGTTAAGTCAGTTCCTCACATATACGACCGTCGCAGTATCCCCACGATCACCTGATCAAAATTCCCGGCGTGTATTTGTGACGGTGGTAGCGGGACCTGGGACAGCCCTGCGAGGTAGGCTGGGCGTTGCACCGGACCCCAAATCTCTCGTGGACAGCCATGGCTGAGAGGCGGCCCAAAATGGGAGACCTCTCTCTATTGAGTGCAACCAATCCAGGGTTGGGATTCAGACGGTTCGTATCGGTTTGGGTGAACCGGTAGTTGTGACCTGTGGGTGGGCCCGCTCACCCGCCCCGGCGCTAGGCTGTCCTATTGAGCTGCGTTTGGGGGGGGGCGTGGCCGGCATCAGGCGATACGGTGTGGATTCTGGGGCTCCAGGAGAACACCGATATCCTAGCCGATTTTGGGGATCCCCAGGGATCATAGCTGTCTTGTGGAGACAGCGAAGAAAGAAGACGCTGGCTGGCACGAATAGGGAATGAGCAAGTTCCCTGAAATGCCGGCATTTGTCTTCGACCTGTCGGCGAAGGAAGGCAGCCATTAAGGAGCTGTCACAAGCCAGAACGGACACGATCAGAAAGAGGGAATGTAGGAGCAGTAATTGAATGGAGTAGTGTTACCGGGTGAGTAAATTGGCCAACTCACAGGTAAAAGAAAAAAAGTTTTTGATTGCTTGAAAAAAATTGTAGCGGAGGATCGGCGGCTAATTGGCATAGAAGGATTAAAGCGGATGGGGAAAAAAAACCCAGAATTTTAAAAAATCAAACCTAAAGCCCTGGAAAAAATCTTCCATTTGGATTTAAAACTGGATTTGGCAGGAAAAAAATAAGACAAAGAAAAGAAGATAGAAAAACATTTTAAACACTATTGAGCTGCGTTTTTTAATCCGCGTGCATCCGTGCAAGTGCCTGCACTCTCAAAGCGAAGTCTACGTGCACCCACGGAAGGCGCACCCAAGCTCACATTTTCGGTGCTGGGGCAAACCGGTTGTTAAATTATGCGAAGCCCACCTCCGAACCAGTCAACCCATCAATCAGAATAGAGTTGGAAGGGACCTTCGGAGGTCTTCTAGTCTAACCCTCTGCTCAAGCAGGAGACCCTATCCTATCCCATTTCAGAGCAGTGACCGTCCTGTCTCTTCTTCTTAAAAGCCTCCAGTGATGAAGCACCTTACAATTTCTAGTGGCAAGCAGTTCCACTAATTAATTGTCCTCGCTCTCAGGAAATTCCTCTTTAATTCCAGGTTGCTTCTCTCCTTGATGTGTTTCCATTTGTTGCTTCTGGGGCTTTGGAGAATAATTTGACTCCCCTCTTCTTTGGGGCAGCCTGTTCTGTCCCCAACCCCACGCACACACACCAACAGACGTTGAGGAGTTAAAGACCAAACCAGCCGGCAAAATCCTTTTCCTTATGATAACGGAACTTGGCAACAACCTAGTGGCTGCCTGCCAAGAGTTTATTATTTACCAAAGAGGAGAGATAACTTCTCCCCGCTTCTGATACATCAAAGGAAAGCAGCTCAATAATTACGGAATTAATCAAGTCAGAGATACTCCAGCAAAGTCTTAAAGCAAAAGTCCGGCAATGCAGAATGGCATGGAAGCTTTCAGCTTTGTTCGTCACAAGGTTTGACTGGCCACCACGCTCCCTTTTATATCCTGTGGGGTGTGGTCCAGTGACTCAGCCTAATCTCGGGCACGCCTTTTTCTTCTGTTGCGCGCGCTTATCTCTGCGACGCTGGCGTGGATCCAGCCAAGACTCATTACCCTCATCACTGTCCATCTGTGGCTGCGTGGACGTGCTTGGCCCCGGCCCTATCTCTTGCCCTTCGGCGGATACCGAAGGCATTGCCAGAGAGGAGGGTCCTGGAGAGGGAGGCCTTGCCAACTCCTCTCCTTCACTCTCGGAGTCCTCTACTGACGATGACACAGGCTCAGGTAACGGAGCCACAACACAGCCCCTCAAATACTGGAAGGCTGGTATCATGTCACCCCTTAGTCCTTTCTTTTCTCTAGACTGGCCAAAGCCAAATCCTGCAACCGTCCTTCGTGTGTTTTAGCCTCCAGGCCTTTCATCATCTTCGTTGCTCTTCTCTGCACTTTTTCCAAAGTCTCAACAACTTTTTTTGAAACGTGGTGACTGAAACTGGACGCAGTTATTCCAGGTGTGGCCTTACTAAGGCTTTACAACACAATACTAATACTCCACGTGGTTTTGAATCTATCCCTCTGTTTACACACAACCAAGGATTGTATTTGCTGGGTTTAACCTCCCTAAACCCAGCTCAAAAAACACGTGCCTCACAGAAACACACCCGAAGCAGGGGTCCGCTGGGCTGGGCCACTACTGGAGCCTCCCCCCCCCTTGGCCACTAACTGAGACCCCTGCCCTTTGCAGCTCTCTCTTACGGCAACGCCAGGGGCTGCCACAAAGGATGGCAAGGAAAACAGGCCCAGCCGGATGCCCCCACTTGGCCAAAACACGGGCCGGGAGGGGGGACAGGCTGAGAGTCCTGGCCAACTTCAGCCCAACTCAGTTTCAGGAAGTCCTCGACTTACAACAGTTCATTTAGCGACCGTTCAAAGTTACAATGGATTCTGACAAGTTTTCTTACTTAGCGACGGTTGCAGCATTCCCCGCAGTCGCGTGATCCAAATTCGGAGGATTCATATTTACGAAGGTCCTTTGGGGTGGAGTGGGGGCTCACGTGATCCCCTTGGGCGACCTTCTGTTGAGCAAACTCCGCAGGGAAAGCCGGATTCGCTTACACAACCGTGCGACTCCCTTAAACGACCCGCCGCGATCTACTCAACCACCGTGGCGCGGAAAGGTCGTAAAACGGGGCAGAACTCACCAGACGTGCCTCACTTAACCACACAGGGAGTTTGGGGGGGGGGTGCTCCCTTGCGGTCGTAAGTCGAGGACTCTCTCTCGAGCCGAGAGGTCCGGCTCTGCGAGTGAGGGATGGGAGACCACAGGGCGATTCCAGGGCGGAGGCGGGACTGAGAAGTTAGCAGAGCTGGATTTCAGGGAGGTCGCTCTGCTCGGGGGCTGGCTGGGACACATGGGCCATGGAGTAGATGGGGAACCTGGCTCAAGGCTGGGGGGGGTGGTCTCGCAGCTGGGAAACATGGAGGGCCATTGGTGGGACAACAAACTCTTTGGAGCAGGGGTCTCCAACCTTGGCCACTTTAAGACTTGTGAACTTCAACTCCCAGAATTTCCTCGACTGAGGAATTCTGGGAGTTGAAGTCCACAAGTCTTAAAGTGGCCAAGGTTGGAGACCCCTGCTCTTGAGAAACGTTGGGTGGGTGGGGTTTTTCCCAAATTTTACAGCCACGGGGGGGGAGGGGGGGCTCCCTTTTTCCACACAAAACAGCCCCACCTACTCAATGTGAGCATCTCAGGCAGGGGGGAAAGGAAGGGAGGGAGGGGAAGGCCGCGAACCCATAAAAATGGATGGCCGGGATGGGAGGGAGCGGGGTGGGGGGTGTAACTGCAGAAATGTTCCTCCTGGGAAGGACCCCTGTCAATATTTGGGAACCTTAGCAACCTTCATGGCTGAAAAAACCACACAACAGATGTGAAGGGGAGATGTGACCCATAGCCTAGCACTTGTTCGGCTGTGGGTGGGGGGGGTCAAGGGTCTTGAATGGTTTTTTTTAATCCCTCTGCAGGAAAACACACACACACACACACACACACACACACACACACACACACACACACAGAGAGAGAGAGAGAGAGGGGGGGGGGTTGGGAAAGTCCTGTCTTCCCTCCTTCCCTGTCTTCCTTCTACTCTCCTTTCCATCTCTATCTCCTTCCTTCCTTGCCCTTCCTCTCCCCCTTTCTTTCTTCTTTCTTTCCTCCCTCCCTCCCTCCCTTTCTTCCTTCCTATCTACTTCCTTCCTTCCTTCCTCCTCTTTCCTTCTGCTCTTCCTCCCTCCCTCCCACCCTGTTCTTCCCTTCCTTCTCTCCTTCCATCTTCTGTCCTCCCTCCTCCCTGCTCCCTCTTTCCTTCTGTTCTTCCTCCCTCCTTCCTTCATGTTCTCCTCCTTCCCTTTCTTCCTTCCTATCTCCTCCGTTCTTCCTTCCTCCCTGTTCTTCCATTCCTTCTCTCTTTCTCTCCTTCCATCTTCTTCCTCCCTTCCTCCCTCCCTTCTTTCATTTCCCCCCTCCTTCCTTCTGTTCTTCCTCCCTCTTTTCCTCTCTGCCACTTTCATTATTTTGGTCTTCCTCCCTCCCTTTCTTCCTATCTCCTTTGTTTTCTTCTTCTTTCCTCCCTCTTTCCTTCTGTTCTTCCTCCCTCCCTCCCACCCTGTTCTTCCCTTCCTTCCTTCTCTCTCTCCTTCCATCTTCTTTCCTCCCTCCCCCTCCTTCTTTCGTTCCCTCCCTCCTTCCTTCTGTTCTTCCTCCCTCCCTCTTTTCTTCCCTGCCTCTTTCATTATTTTGTTCTTCGTCCATCCCTCTTTTCCTCCCTGCCTCTTTCATATTTTGTTCTTCCTCCCTCCTTTCTTCCTATCTCCTTTGTTTTTTCCTTCTTTCCTCCCTCTTTCCTTCTGTTCTTCCTCCCTCCCTCCCACCCTGTTCTTCCCTTCCTTCTCTCTTTCTCTCCTTCCCTCTTCTTTCTTCCCTCCCTCCCTTCTTTCTTTCGTTCCCTCCCACCTTCCTTATCCTCCTACTGACTGTCCTCCTTCCTCCCGCAGTCCGTCCTGCAGCACGAAGTGTCTGAATGGGGGAAGCTGCACCGAGGAGGCCCTGCCTGTGCCAGAAGGGATACACCGGGAACCACTGCGGCCAACGTGAGTGCCAACGCAGGCCCGGGCAGCCACCATCTGCCCGTGGGCATCCCTGGGCAGAGGTCTGGGGAAAATCACACCCATTTTATTTTCCATTTTATTTTCACAACCACCTTACTGGATAGTTTGGGTGTGTCCGTTTCCCAAAATCACTCTCCATCAATGTTTCTCAACCTTGCCCACTTTAAGAGAGGTGAATTCTGGGAGATGAAGTCCCAGGTATTAGATTAGCCAAGTGTGAGAAAAAACTGAGTTAAATGTGTGTTCTGGTTTAAGGAATCTTGGGAGTTGAAGCAGTGCTGAAATTCAAAGTTTTTTACTATCGGTTCTGTGGGTGTGGCTTGGTGGGCATGGCTTGGTGGGCATGGCAGGGGAAGGATACTGCAAAATCCCCATTCCCTCCCCACTCCTGGGGAAGGATATTGTAAAATCTCCACTCCCACCCCACTCCGGGGCCAGCCAGAAGTGGTATTTGCCGGTTCTCCGAACTATTCAAAATTTCCGCTACCGGTTCGTCAGAACCTGTCAGAACCTGCTGGATTTCACCCCTGAGTTGAAGTCCATCTGTCTTAATTTTCCCAAGGTAGAGAAGCACTTCCCCACCCAGAAAATTTGAAGGTTGAGCAGGGATTAAAACCCAAAGTCATTTCTGGATCTATTTGACCCATAATATGCAGAATCACAGAGTTGGAAGGGACTTTGGAGGTCTTCTATTCCAACCCCCTACTCAAGCAGGAGAGCTTTATACCATTTCAGACAGGTGGCTGTCTAATCTCTCTTTAAAAAAACCTCCAGTGATGAAGCACCTTACAACGTCTGGTGGCAAGCAGTTCCACTGATTAATCATTGGCCCCACGGAAAGGGCTCGTAACTTGGGCGTCCTCCTGGATTCACGGCTGTCTTTAGAAGAGCACTTGACGGCCGTGACCGGGAGGATTTTTCATCAGGTTCGCCTGATTCGCCAGTTGCGTCCCTTTCTAGATCGGGACTCGTTACGCACAGTCACTCATGCCCTCGTCACCTCTCGTCTGGACTATTGTAACGCTCTCTACATGGGGCTCCCCTTGAGGTGCACCCGGAGGCTCCAACTGGCGCAGAGTGCGCCGCGCGGGTGGTTATGGGAGCAACATGGAGCTCCCATGTAACACCTCTCCTGCGCGAGCTGCACTGGCTCCCGGTGGTCTTCCGGGTGTGCTTCAAGGTTTTGGTTACCACCTTTAAAGCGCTCCATGGCTTAGGACCTGGTTACTTACGGGACCGCCTACTACCACTAACAGCCTCCCACCGACCAGTACGCTCCCACAGAGAGGGGCTCCTCCAGGTGCCGTCGGCCAAACAATGTCGGCTGTCGGCCCCTAGGGGGAGAGCCTTCTCTGTGGGGGCACCGACGATCTGGAATGAGCTCCCCCCGGAGATACGGAGGATTCCGGATCTGCGCACCTTCCGCCGCGAGTTGAAGACGCTTTTATTTCATCAAGCTAGCCTCCCCTAAATCCTCTCCCTTTTAAGTGTAAATTTTAAATTTTTAATGTATTTTAAAATTATGGGTATTTTAAATTATGGGTATTAATTCAGCCAAATTTATTTAATTCATTTTATTCGATTTTAAATTTTGTATATCTGTTTATTTCATGCTGTGCACCGCCCTGAGTCCTTCGGGAGTAGGGCGGTATAGAAATTCAATAAAATAAATAAATAAATAAAATCCTCATTGTGAGGAAATTTCTCCTTAGTTCCAGATTGCTTCTCTCCTTAGTTTCCACCCGTTGCTTCTTGACCTGCCTTCTGATGCTTTGGAGAACAGATTGTCCCTCTTAGGTTGATCCTTGCAATGACCATATCTAGTGAGATTTCTTCCTCTGAAATCACCCCCATAAAAGAGGCACTCCGAAGCCCATCTTCCTGGGAATCCCAAGCTCATCTTCTGATTTCTGCTTCTCTCCCTTTCCACTCAGCCATCTGCGAAGGAGGGTGCC